>NC_142936.1:3769963-3799963 GCF_046866305.1 Octopus bimaculoides
CACCAAATTGCGGGGAGCTGACAGAGTTACTGGCACGTCGAACAAAACAGCGGTATTTCGTCTGACTCTGAGTTCCCACTTAACTTTTTATCCACTCGGGGTCCACATTAGTGCCTTTAAGGTGTTAGATTTCCAGTTTCAAATCAATGCGATCTTAGAAAGTGTGTGGGCGGTTCTGTTTCTCTATGGCACTTGACCCCTTGCTGTTTCACTTAGTTTTCCTGAAAATAAAGGGCAATCTGTTCTGGTAGATGAAGAACTGAATTAGGCCGTTGTTGTTGTTGTTGTTGTTGTTGATGGTGGTGATGATGATAATGATGATGACATACTAAAGTAACAAACCAATGTAATCGATGTAATCAGTTTTCCCCTCCGTTCAACATTAGCGATGTTTGTCAAAATTTCAAACAATATTCTTTTCTACTCTTGGCACATTGCCCGAAATTTAGGGGGAGTTGGCCAGTCGATTAGATCGATCCCAGTACGCAACTGGTACCTAATTTATCGACGCCAAAACATGAAAGACAAAGTCGTTAGCGAATGCAATTGTTAACGTACCTGTTATTTTTGACGTTGTTGTCGCTGTTGTAGTTGTTATTGCCGTTTCGTTTCTTGTCACTTTTGTTTCTCTTGATTTTTTTAGTTATTGTTTAATTATTTCACAAACATGACCATCTCATCTTTTACTTATTCCCATTCATGATACGTCTAGTAATACAATTTCTGATGTATCTTGCTTTATGACAGAAGGATCTGCTTGCTATTTCTAGCAAGGTGATCGACTGTGTAAAGATACCTTGGGCTGCACACTGCTGCTGTTGTCCGCGGACAGGATGCCGAATGCACTTTTGCCGAGGGACAAGAAACCGAAGCCAAGAAGCCGAACGGACACAATGCCGAACGGACATAAAGCGAAACGGAAACAATAATTAAAAGAAAAAATTCCTACCTACATAATTTAATGATCAATTCACCAATTTGGCACTTAAGATTTAACGAGATTAAATTTTAATGTTCGTATATCCATCCAGCATCTTGTCCGTTCGGCATTGTGTCCGTTCGGCATTGTGTCCGTTCGGCATTGTGTCCGTTCGGCTTCTTGGCTTCGGCTTCTTGTCCTTCGGCAAAAGTCTATTCGGCATCCCCTCCGTGTACCGCTGTTGTTAATTTTTTTTCGTTCATGACGTTGTCCTAGTTTCTTTTCATTCTGATGACAGGAGGTGGGGATTTGAGGAGAATTTTTAAAGCGACTGGCAAAACAGAGTCCTTTTCACTTTCTGCTGTTGCTAGTGGCGGTCATGGTGACGATGACGAAGATGAGGATAACGACATTGATTGTAATGTTAAGGATAGTGATGATAGTAGTGTTGTTTCTGTTCTAATTATTTTATGAATTTACGATTTCAAAAGCAAACAAATAAATTAAATGTAAAAAAAAAATGATAAAAATTAGATAAAAAATTACAAGAAGCAGAACACCAAAATTATATAAAAAAAGGTTCATACATGTTTTTTATTGTTTTTGTTGGTTTCTTTATTATGTATTTCATCAAATAATTAATGATGGTGAATTATCAAAAAAAAAATGGTTTCAGAAACACCCCTCCACCATCCAGACGCACACTACACACGCAAGCAAAGAACGAGAAAAAGAGAACAAAATAAGAGTACAATACCCTGTATTATTATTATATGTTTTCTGTCATTTTACTGTTTTTAGTTTTGTTCTTTTGAAGGGGGAATAATTCATTAGAGTACACTGACGCAGTCCTCCGGATTGCTCTTGGATTTAATCAATGATAATAATAATGTTGTTCTTATTATGTGTTCGCCTTTTTATCATCATTGATGTCGCTAATCGAAGTCTGTATTGTTATTAAAAAAAAAAAGAAAACAAAACCATTGTTGTTGTTGCTACTGCTGTTGTTGTTGTTGTTGTTGCTGCTGCTGCTGTGACTGTCACTATTATTTGAAAAAAAACAACAAAAAAAACATCAATACTTTTGTGACTGCTCGGATTCCTATTGTTTTTTGTTATTGTCGTCATTCATGTTGTTGTTATTACTGCAGTTGTTTTCAATATTGTGATTATAGTTGTATCTGGTATCGTGGTTTTTGTTGTTGTTTTTATTTGATCGTTTCGTTGGCTTTTTCAATTTGTCATTATAGTTGTTATTGTTGTTGTTGTTGTTGTTCTCCATGTTAAGATTATATGCTATTAGTAATGTTTGTTGTCGATGCAGTTTTTGCCCCGTTAATGATGTTGATGGTATTAATGCTGTTTTTCAATTTTGGAGTATTGAATTTTCTGATATTAATGTTCTTGTAAGGCGGATTGTATTAGCGGAATTGATATTGTCGGACACACACTTTACACGTTATGAGTTCGAATAATACCAAAGGCAAGATTACGTTTCATCATCCTAGGCCTGGCACTCGGTCGGTTACGACATCAAGGGTTCCAGTTGATCCGATCGACGGAACAGTTTGCTCGAAAAGTTAATGTGCAAGTGGCTGAGCATTTCACAGACACGCCTACGCCTAACATAGTTCTCAGGAAGATTGTGTGTGACACAGGGTGTGACAAGACTGGCCCTTTGAGAAAGAAGTATTACTCGCAGCCGGTCCCGGTTTTTACAGTGGAGGGTACCATCTCGACAGGTCGGTGAGGTCTTGACGGAATCTGGGGCCCGAATCGAGTGAAGGCTGACTGGAACTGTCCGCCTTCCTGGGTCTGTCACCGAGCACCCGACCGGTACCATTCATCGGGGAGCTAAGCTTCCCGGACACTGCTTGAGACGCGGACGTACGACCTGAAGGAAGGCCAACCGCGGCCCTCGCGGTGAGGATCATGGCTCGGGGAGTTCCCGGCGCATTGAGCTGGACCAACTTGAAATAAAATGTCTAGCACAAGCACAGAACGCGTCCTGTGCCCACATAGGTATATATATATATATATATATATATATATATATATATATATATATATATATATATATATATATATACGTATAGATGTAAGTATGTACATATACGTATGTATATATGCATATATATATATATATATATATATATATTATTTATATATATATATATATATTATTTATATATATATATATATATATATATAGTGGCATCGATTCGTTCGACTTATTCATCTTCAAGGCGGTGCCCCAGCATGGCTGCCGTCTAATGACGGAAACAAGAAAAGTTAAACGTTAAATACTGGTAAAAGATCTCCAGACACCCATCTACACCAAGGAATACACTTTGATATTCCTGGGCTCTGTTCTCTATTTTCTCTTTGGTGCAATAAGAAGTTGATAGTCCGTTGCATTGTTATGTGGATTTATTGTGTTGTGATCTGTGTTATTTTAGTGTCGGCCATCTTCGCTGTTATATATTTTACAGCGGCGATTGTGTGGAATAATCATTATACGAGCTTTGCTATTGAATTGAGGTTCTCTTACATATAATATCTGGCGTACTTACATAGGAAACTAATTTTGGTTTCTGTAATGCAGTAAGCGCCCATATTATGCTCTTGCATTTATTTATTGCTTTACTCATTTCCCGAGCGCCATATTTTATTGTTAGCGTCTCCACTCTTATGTCTCACGTCTTCTGTATTTATTGCTTCAAAGTTCTTTTATTTTGATAGCTCATCAAGTTGTTTAAGTTCCTTCTTGGCTATGCTTTGATCGTAAAAGATTTAACTATTTATCGTAGGACACCATTTGTGATCAGACATTGCTTGCAAAATCGTAGTGGCCGCCACTAACATCATATACCAGCGTTTCTAGTATTTCCATTTAACTTTTATCTATTAATTATTTCAGTCACTGGATTGCGGCCGTGCTAGAGCATCATTTTGGAAAGTTTAGACTAATAAATCTACCTCAGTAGATATGTTTTTTTTCTTTTATGACGTTTTACGCACACGACGGGCTTTCACATTGTCTCTGCCTACCATATTCTCTTACAAGGCACTGGTCGGAGAGGGGCTATTGCAGAACACACTCGCTAGCGGTGCCGTGCAGTGGAACGGAACCTGGCACCACATAATAACCAAGTGAGCTCCTTATCAATTTTAATGTACAAATACCCCTATTTTCTCTATGTACAAATACCGCTAACTTTCGCTCTCTCTCCTCACTTTCTTTCTCCCTCTCTTCTCTCTTTCCTTCTCTCTCTCTCGCTCTCTCTCTCTCTGTCTCTCTCTCTGTGTCTCTCTCTCTCTGTGTCTCTCTCTCTCTGTCTATCTATCTGTTTCTATTCAGTGGATCTAGCTAACTACTCGGTCGTGTCTCTGCTTATATTCTGTTTGGGAAGACTGGCCATCCGAAAATGATTTGGCCTCATGATTTTTTCTATTTATTACATCGTCCGTTATTTGGCGTCAGACACTTATTTTTATCATTTTACTTTGTCACTATTATTTTATTTATAATTTTCTTGATGTTTTTTTTTTCTGGTTCATCTTTGATCATGTGTAGCTAAAATCAGAAAGTTCCTTTTTGCTTTTAATCTGTCCAGGAAGAGATTTATCTCTTCATTTTCTCTTTGATATTATATTTGCAGTTCAAATTTTTAGATGTATTTTTTTTTCAGATTTTCTGTTGTTTTTATGTTCATCTATTTAGACGGTGTAAAAGCTAACTGTCTAATCTATCTATCTATCTATCTATCTATCTATCTATCTATCTATCTATCTATCTATCTATCTTCATATCATCATGGACGGACGGTAGACACATCGGCTCCCATGTAAGTTGCATTTTTCACCTCTTAAAAGACCTATTTTGTTTTAAAATTTTGTATAAGTTGTGTATAACACAAAATACTTCGTGAACATATATTTTTCAAATCGGAAATAGCTCTATTTAGAGCCTTATTTCCAAAAATTCAAACATATCTTCCTCGTTCCTAGCCATATTCTTTAAAACGAATATGGCTAAGGTTTTCAACGAGGCCGACTTCCCGCTCCTAATGCCAGAGGCGAAAACACTTAATGCCGTTCCGCATGAACGCAGACAAGTGATGAAGAAGAGCAATGATTCTGAGTCAACTGCTGCTGCCTCAACCACCACCACTACCACCATCACGTGTACAAACTCTGCTGCTACAGCAGTCTTGCCTGCCACCGTCACCAGTGACAACAACAACAACAACGACAAAGATAACAACAACAACAACAACGACACAAATGTCCTTGCTAACACGACCACTGTCCTCACCACTGCTACTACCAGTGACAATAACAACAGCAACAACAACAGGACACCGACCTTCAACACCAACACCACCACTACTTCGACAAACTCTGCCGCCACTACCACCACCTTTGAACCTGGCAGTACCAACACCACTGTCAATACCACCATCAACAACTACAAGACGAACAAGATAAACAACACCACAAACGCCACAAACAACATATCTGCCAGCATCACAAAAACAAATTTTGCCGATGCAACGAAAGAAAAAAGAACAATATTAACATTCACCCAAAAACAAATCAATGACACAAAATCTCTTCTCACGAAAGAAGGTGACACTGTACAAATACACATACCAAAAGCAATTATTGAAAATACAAACAAGAAGCACATATCATACAGACTTATCAACAAGAAAACGAAGCGACCGGAGAATTTCTCCACCCAAAAAATTGAGATTTGTCTCAAACCGATATGGCCCTTTCAAAGTCATGTTACTTGGGGACGAAAATTTGCCACGGTCCTAGTACGCTTTAAGAGCGAACAGTTAGCGAAGGAATTTTCAACACTCTCTCTCCACACAGATGACTTGGTGATGATACCGAGTTATCTTGGACAGAGAGTGACGAAGGTGACAGTAAAGAATGTCCCTTCACAAGTGGAAACACAGTGGATAGTAGGTTCTATATGCCTCGAAATGGAGGAGGCAAATATATTAGAAATTGCTACTGCAGAGGAGAAAAACTGGGAAGGGGGAAAAAAAGTCGAAGTCCTCCTCCACATCACTGAAGAGGAGTGCCAAAAGATCCCCACACACATCCAACTGGCAAAGGACCACAAGTTATATGTAGTGGTGGAAGGAAGGCGGCCACGTTGTTATGTATGCGGCAGCGAGGCACACCTCAAGGACAGTTGCCCAACCGCCGCCAACCAAAAAAAGCAACAAGGGCAACCACCAAAACCCGGAAAAAAAACCCTACTACCAACACCACCATCAACAATCAAAACAAGAGAAACACAAGCAACACTGGCAACTGAGAAGACAACAGCATCTGCAAAAACAACAAGTGAGGAAGCAGGGGAAAAGAAAGAAAATTCCAAGACTGTTTCCCCCTCCCCCACATCACACACACCTCACACAAATAACAAGCCATCAGCACCAACAAAAACAGCAACACAACCACTCACACAAGCACACACAGACGCTCACAATTTGCCCCTACCCCCTTCCGATTCCTCAGAACCTTCGTCGGAAGATGAAAGTAATGAGGAATGGCAAATAGCCCAGAAAGGAAGGAGGAAGAGGAGCAAGAAAAGAAAAGCAAACACAAACAAAGCAGGGAGATACACAACTCCCGAAAACACTCCAGACACCAACACAAGCACACACAACTACAACACAAGCAACAAAACCCCAAAAGCAAGTACACACACAATGCTCACTGCCATCAACACAAAAAACTCAGAGTTGATGGAATACATCAACACAAAAACAAACATAACAAACGAAGACATAAAAACCAGCAACCACCCATACACAACACCGCCAGAACACATCAAAATACTACACATAACACCAACCCTGCATCACACACTAAAATCTATTTTTCCAAAGGCAGTTGGCAAATGCCAAAAATACCTGGCGAAAAAACTATATAGTGATCTCCTCGAAGAAAACCCGAAGGAGGAGACACAAAAACTCTCAAACGGTAAGTGACTCTCTTTATAAAACTTTAACACTCAAATCAAAATGATGCTCAAGATTGGTTGTGTAAATGCGCGTGGCTTGGGGTCCCCTTGGAAACAAGGGTACCTCCTAAATGACATAAAGTCACATAAACTAGAAATCATAGCCATAAGCGAGACCAGACTCCATGATCCGCGGGCCCTATCGTCCATGTTTGGCAGACAGTTTAACATTTATTTTTCTCCCTGTCTGCCGAGAATGGGCGGTAGTGGCACGGCGGTACTCTTTCGCAAGAGTCTGGATCTCGAAGTAAAGACAGTATTCATAGACCCGGAGGGTAGATTGGTTGTTCTGGATGTCGATGGCAGCGATGGGTGTGCTTTTCGACTCATATCAGTATACGCACCACCTTTAACAGGTAGGCCGGATTTCTTTCGACGTCTAGAAGTATTCCTAGGAACGTCTCGTCCTTTACTTTTAGTGGGGGATTGGAATGCTACCTTGGACACGCATCTAGACTATGTGGGCAGAGATAGGAATAGACGGGGATGCAAATGCCTCAAAGACCTGCTCAGACGCTTTCAACTGTCTGACAGGTACCGACTCGATTACCCGAATGCGCCAATGTGGACATGGACAAACCGCATCGGGTCGTCGAGATCGTATCTAGATAGAATACTGTGTAGGAGAGTAGATAGAGATAGCATAGGGTGTCCACAATTTCACATAGTCAGCTACACGGATCACAAACTTGTGACGTGTACGCTAGACTTAGATAAGACACATAGGCAGGGCTCCGGTTACTGGAAACTAAACGCGTCTTTCCCGTCGAGACCAGTTTTCAGAGACCGGATTAGCACGTTAGTAAAGAGGGCTTTGACAGGAGCCATCATCAATAACAAATGGTGGTTTGCCCTCAAGAGAGCAATAAAAGCGGAAGCGGTTAGGTATAGCAAAGC
The DNA here is from genome assembly GCF_046866305.1 of Octopus bimaculoides. Classification (NCBI taxonomy): domain Eukaryota; kingdom Metazoa; phylum Mollusca; class Cephalopoda; order Octopoda; family Octopodidae; genus Octopus; species Octopus bimaculoides. The sequence continues at coordinate 3,777,829 of NC_142936.1, forward strand.
ACTAGCCATAGACAGAAACAGAGTAGAGGGTGAACTAGTTAAGAAGCTAGAAGAGGCAATTAGAAGTGGCATCGCATCCGACGTTTTGGCGGCGAGGTTGGCCCTTGACCAACACTTCAACGCCAAACACGAAGGGTGCGTTGTCAGGGCTAGGATGCGTGCTCTAAGAAACGAAGGTGTTGGAGCCGCACGAGAGGCCCGGGTGGCGGAGGCGCAACAGGGCAACAAAGCCACCATTCGGTCTCTGGTGGACGAACAGGGGCGCGAACTGCTCGAGCCAAGCAAAATGTGTGAGGCCTTTCAGCGGCACTTTGCTCGACTGTTTGGGACGAATGGCGAGCGAGAACGCAGGGTGGACTTCAGTGCCTACCTGCACAGCCTGCCACGACTCTCGGCAAGAGAGGCGGAGTGCTGCGAAGGTGCCATCACGGCGGCGGAAGTGAGGGACGCGATGGCGGGATGCTCGAGGGACAAATCTCCGGGTTTGGATGGTCTGCCCTACGAGCTTTACAACTGTAAGCCAGACTTGTTTGGAGACGTCTTGGTGGCGGTGTACTGCAACTGGCAGCAAAACGGGAGCATTCCTGGTTTTGTGAGTCGAGGAGCCGTAACGCTGCTGAAGAAAGATCCAAACAAGGGGGACGTCATAGATAACTTTAGGCCCATCACTCTGCTCAATGCAGACTTGAAAATTTTGGCCAAGGTGTTAGCCAAGCGGTTGGCGCTTGTCATCGAGAAACTGATCGGCAAGGCGCAAACGTGCGCGGTGCCGGGCAGGAGCATCCATGACAACCTCCATCTGATGCGCTACATCATAGAGAGGGTAGTTAAGGAACCTGGCATGGGTGGGGCCCTGATCAATTTAGATCAATCGAAAGCTTTCGATAGGGTAGACCATCAATACTTGGAGGCTGTCCTCATAGCAGCCGGCTTCGGTCCCATTTTCCGCGGCTGGATGGCTGCCTTGTACAGAGGCATCCGTTCGGTAGTTCGCGTCAATGGGCATCTATCAAGACCCTTCGACATTGCACGTTCGGTCCGTCAGGGATGCCCCCTCTCGTCGCTTCTGTACGTGTTGACTCTCGAGCCACTACTGCGGAAGCTGGCGACGCTGAGGGGCATCCCGCGAGAGTTGGGATGCGGGACGAGCGTGTCGGCATACGCGGACGACGTCACCGTCATAGTGTCTAGCCAAAAGCACATCGAGCTTGTCGGCGAGACGCTGAGAGACTACGAAGCGGTAACGGGAGCAAAAATCAACCGGGATAAGTCAGTGGGCTTGCGGCTCGGCACCTGGAGAAGCAACCCCATGCCGTCAAGTAGCGCCTCCGTCGTGGGACGTTGGACTGACGGTCCGGTTGAGATGCTCGGGGTCTGGTTTGGTCCAGACCTCCAAACGGAGAAGAACTGGGACGAGATAACGAGAAGGGTGGCCACTCTAGCCTGGCAATGGGCCGAGAGGAAGCTTTCCCTGAAAGGTCGGGCGGAGGTGGCGAACACGTACATCGCGTCCGTCATCTACTACCGCCTGACCGTCGTTCCTTGTCCCGACCCTACCATCACCAAACTGGAGCGCATCCTCTTCCGCTTCTTGTGGAAAGGAAGCGTTCCGATGGTTAGGCGATCCGTTTGCTGCCAACACCCGTTAAAAGGAGGACTGGGCATGCCGTGGTTGATGATGCGCAGACACGCGCTGAGACTGCGACATCTCCGGCTCTACGTAGACAGCGGTGAACAGGTGTGGTCACCGTTTGTGCGGCGCGCTTTCCCGCAGCTCGTCTCCATGACCGAACTGCAGTCATGGATCAAGAAGAGGCCGAGGAAGGGCGAATGGCACCGCGAGTGTCGCGCTGCTCTTCGGCAACTCCAACAACCCGGGTCAACCTTGAGCGACTGCATCACAACTAACGCATTCTATAGTGGATTAGTGGAGGGAAGGTACGACGACGATCTCGGGGCGAACCTGGGCGTCGACGAGGAATACCTGACCCGCCTGTTTAAGACGACCTTCGGGCCGGGACCTATGGACAACTTCCAGAGATCCCTGGCCTGGCAGTGCTATCGAGAAGCACTACCCGTTCGGGATAAGCTCTACAGGCATGGCTCGAGAAACACGGGGCCGACCTGTCCGAGATGCCGGCAGAGCGACGAAACCGTTCTGCACGCACTCGTACAGTGTCCCACCATTTCCGAGCTGTGGGCTTACGTCGAACAACTGCTATCGCGTGTGGGACGAGTCGGTCTATCAGCCGAGTCTATCGTGAATATTGTCGCGCCTCCTTCCTTTAAACGGGAAGGAAGAGCTATTTTCATCGTACTTGTGGCTATGGCGAAAGAATGTGTATGGTGGACGCGTCTGAAAGGTCTAGAGACAAAGACTTTCCTCTCTGGGCAATCTCTCATCAACTTCTTCAAGTATCACCTGAAGAGGAAGTTGAGAGTAGAAAGGGAAGTCTTGTCTAGTGAATGCTTCAAAAAAAGATGGGTGAATGTAGCAAGGATGGCACGTGTGAACGACGGAGCCATCTTGAGCATAACCCTATGAACAAGAAAAAAAAAACAAAAAACAAAAAGGCAAAAGAGAGTCACTTACTGTTATAGTTTCTTCAATGAGAATATTGACCAAGGTTACCGTGGTCTTTTCCGTGGGCTTTTCCTTCCACGGCTAAACCTAAACTGTCCTCCCCTCTTTTTACACGAGAACATTACTGTGTGATACACGATCCCTATTGATCGGCCTTTCCTTTTCTTTTTTTTTCGATCCCTTTTGATCGAACTTCCTCCTTTTTCCCTTCCTACGATCCCTTTTGATCGACACCACCAATTTTTTTTTTTTTTTTTTTTTTTTTTTTTTTTTTTTTTTCCTTCCTTCCCCCTCCCAAAAAGAAAAGCTCTACATTGTATTTGTCCCATCTTCGTTGAGCCCTGTGTGGCTAATAAAAGAAATGTATCTTCATATCATCTCTATCTAATTATTTATCTATCACCATGTATCTAAATCTCTCTCTCTCTCTCTCTCTCTCTCTCTCTCTCTCTCTCTATATATATATATATATATATATATATATATATATATATATATATATAAATATATATATATATATATATATATATATATATATATATATATATATATATATATATATATATATATATATACATACATACATATATATATATGTATGTATGTATGTATGTATGTATGTATGTATGTATGTATGTATGTATGTATGTATGTATCTATCTATCTGTCTGTCTGCGTCTATTCAGAACTCTCTCTCTCTCTCTCTCTGTATATATATATATATATATATATATATATATATATATATACATACATAGATCTCTTTCATTGTGTATAATGTTATTCGTTGTTGTTTCGTTTTTACTACTCTCCTGTCTTGCCTCATTAAACTAATCAACGTAGCTTACTCGTTGCTAAATAGTTTTTCTCCACCAATTCTGCCCAGTCTATCTTGCTTCTCTAATAGATCTCCATTTTATTTTCAACTTTTCACTCTCCTCATGCTCGGCTCAGCTGTATCCTTCCTGTGTATTGCCTTTAGGATGTGGGGCGGACATGCAGCGAGTAGTTTTCTGACTTGGTGTTTTTTGATTCTCAGTTTCTCAACACTCTTCAGATCCAATGCATTATATCGTCTAATAATAATGATGATCACTACTACTACTACTACTACTACTACTACTACTACTACTACTACTACTACTAATAATAATAATAATAATAATAATAATAATAATAATAATAATACTAATAAGAAGAAGAAGAAGAAGAAAAAGAAGAATGTTAATAATAATAATAAATAATAATAATGATAATGATAATAATAATAATAGTGCACTAATAGTAGTGGTAGTAGTAGGAACAGCAACATTAAAATAGTAGTAGCGGTGATCGTGTTGGTAGTTGATTAATACTAGTTCCTGTAGTGGTCGTGTGGTGTTGGTAGTGACAGTAATAGTCGTGATAGTGGTGGTTGCAGTAACATCAGCTATATCAGTAGTAGTAGTAGTAGTAGTAGTTGTAGTAGTAATAGTAGTAGTAGTAGTAGTAGTAACAGGGAGAACGATAATGAATGGATGAAAATAGTTGTCTTCTTGAAAGTGACAGATGAAACATTGGAAAGGAAAAACGAAAAACCTGCTTCCAAAACCTAATCTCAAACACCTCAAGCAATCCATGTGAATTTAGAAGAGATAATAAAGAAAAGTCAGCCATGTTTGAGAAAAGTACAGACTGAAAGAAACAAAACGGATAAAAAGAAAAAGAAACGACAGTATAAGACAGAAAGGGAGACTTTATAACATTCCTGTCAAATACACACACACACACACACACACATACAAAAACATATACATACAAACATACACGCATACATACACATAGCTACCTGTATAAGTAAAAGTGCTGACATTGCTGTGTGTTTAAGAAACATGTTTTGCTGGATAATGACTTGTATCAGCGCGCCAGAATTTGAACTTAGAACGTAAAGACAGACGAAATACCTATTTCTTTACTGCCCACAAGGGGCTACACACAGAGGGGACAAACAAGGACAGACAAACGGATTAAGTCGATTATATCGACCCCAGTGCGTAACTGGTACTTAATTTATCGACCCCGAAAGGATGAAAGCCAAAGTCGACCTCGGCGGAATTTGAACTCAGAACGCAAACGAAATACCGGTAAGCATTTCGCCCGGCATGCTAACGTTTCTGCCAGCTCGCTGCCTTGAGCTCAATGAATATATATACATATATATACATATATATACATATATATATATATATATATATACATATATATATATATGTATATATATATATATACATATATATATATATATGTATATATATATATATATATATATATATATATATATATATATATATATATATATATATATATATATATATATATATATATATATATATATATATATATATATATGTATATGTATGTGTGTGTATTTATCTGTACACATAAGTACACACACGTACACAAAAATGTTTTTCCTATTCACTCGAGATTTAAAATATCATAAACATACATATATGGCGACAATCTTATGTATGTATGTATGTATGCATGCATGTATGTATATATGTGTGCGTGCGTATGCATGCATGTATGTATGTATATATGTACCTATATAAGTATGTATGTTCCTATGTATGCATATACGTATGTACGTATCTATGTATGTATGTATGTAGGTGGGTAGGTAGGTAGGTAGGTAGGTAGGCAGATTGATATTTAGGTATCTATATAAAATATGTATATATATATATATATATATTATATTACATATTACACGCGCGCACACACACGCACACACACACACACACGCTTATGTATGAACAAAGAAATACAAAAACACAAATCTATGAGTGTAAAACCTCCAAATATGCCAGTGCACGATAGCATCCAGTACAAACGTTGGAGTTCTGAAAACCATTTACGTGCTTAATTGCAATGCAAATATGTAAAAAGTTATTTTATTTGTTTAAAGATTTGTTAAAATTTATTTAAATTTACATTTAAATGGATACCTTGCATCATAATTTCCTGTAAGAACCATTTAGTTAAATTACATTATAAAAACTATCTTAATAATAAATAAGTTATTTTATTCTATCACTTGAAATATTTGTTATTTTCAAAATACGGTGAATCATGGGATGCTATTAAACTAGATATCTGTTAGTGAGGGTTTGAAAGACGTGTGTTGAAAGTTGTGTGTGTGTGTGTGTGTGTGTGTGTGATAATACATTCATGCACCCATACAAACACAAATGCATGTATATAAACATACATATATATAAGCGTAGGAGTGGCTGTGTGGTAAGTAGCTTGCCTACGAACCATATGGTTCCGGGTGCAGTTCCACTGCGTGGCACCTTGGGCGAGTGTTTTCTACTATATCCTCCGGCCGACCAAAGACTTGTGAGTGGATTTGGTAGACGGAAAACATATATATATATATATATATATATATATACATATGTGTGTGTGTGTGTGTGTGTGTCTGTATATATGTTTGTGTCTGTCTTTGATCCCCGACATCGCTTGACAACCGATACTGGTGTGTTTACGTCCCCGTAACTTTAGCGGTTCGGCAAAAGAAACCGATAGAATAAGTACTAGGCTTACAAAGAATAAGTCCTGGGGTCGGTTTGAGAGAGAGAGAGAGAGAAAGAGAGAGAGAGATAGAGAGAGAGAAAGAGAGAGAGAGAGAAAGAGAGAGAGAGAGAGAGACAGAGAGAGAGAGAGAGAGAGAGAGAGAGAGAGAGCTCTGCGTCTGTTTATATGTGTAAAATAGAAGGAAGAAAGAAAGCAATAAAGAGAGCAAGAGATGAAGTGAGAGTTGAGATCAGTTCAGCTGTTTTACTTTTATTTATGCTTCTGAGATTCGCTCGCAAGATGACGACGCCTGACTGAATAAGAAGCAAGTTTTTAAATTGAGTTAGTTTGGGAATAGAATATGTGAGTGTTGATGGTCTTCCTTACATTACCTTGTAAGTAATCAGTCTAATAATGTAATTAGTAAGAGACCAGGGATGATGTTACGGAACGAAATTACTATCGTAACCTCCACGTAAACTGGGGAATTACAGAGATGTAAGATTTTCCAACTCAAATTCTACACTCGATACAAAGCTAATTACGTGACTGTTGACAGACGTGAATGCTCTGCTATAGAAACGATTATAACGACGAGGTGGGTAGTTATTTCACTGCACTTCAAATTGTGCCGTATCAAATTGCTTTACAGTTTGACAACGACTCGAGCATAATGACACTAATTTTCACCTCACTCGAGAGGGTCAACAAATGCGCCATCTATGTGGCTATATGTTCGGCTAGAAATAGCAACCAGATCTCATTCAATTCATATCATGTCTTTGTAAAAATAAAAAAGCTTCTTTTTCTCACGATCTGTAAAATACAAAGTTACTTCCAGAAATTCTGAGACTCCTTCGGCAGAGATATTTCTTCATTTCAGAGAAGTATTAAACCCTAATCTCTTTCAAACTTGGACCCTCTGACTTCAATGCATTTATTGAAGTGCTCCAGCAACTTCAAGACTGTCCGGCGAAGTTCTCCAAAGTGTCCGCGACGCTGGTCACAGCTTCCTTAATCTTCAAAATAACTTCTCCTCAGGCTCTTTTCTAGTTTGGAAACAGCCAAAAGTCACAAGGAAGCTGTAGGAAGGCTGAAGGACAGTTTTGATGCCAATCTCAGTCAAGTAAATGGTTACCAGGATGGAATTGTGGAGCATCGTCCTGGATCAGGTGCCTCCGACGGCAATGGAAGAGCTCTGGTTTTTTACAACGAAATCACTTCTTGAATTCGTCTCAAAACCTCCACAAACGACTGCTTCTTGACCACCTGGCTAGAGGAAACCCAGTGGATGTAGGTGTAGATATATACAGCACTAAATAATAGTTTTAAGGGCGAGTTTCTTTTATAGATGCAGCAGCCGTTTTAACACCAATTTTAAGGCAGTAAGTATTATGTAAGCAAAGTAGACCTAGTAAACGATGATGATTTATAATGAATTTCAACTTTTGAGAGAAACAGACCAAATATTAATTGATTTTTAGGATTTCGAATTATATATCTTTAATATATAATATGTTTTTAAGTTTTGATATTTGATAGTTAAGTAGAAAATGATATTGTAGATTGGAATTGATGTTTACCTTATCTCTCCACATCAATTTCTATAATGTACATGCATTAATACAATTATAACTTCTACATAAACTAATGTTATTTTATAAAATATTAAAAGGTTATAATTATGGGTAACATGTATAATTTAAAAAGTTAGAAAAACTGAAATGAAGCTAATGGTGGAATAGTTTTGATGATGAAAAGGGATTTCAAGAATAATGGAAAATTATATACGGTGAGTTAAATGATGTAAAAGGTAAATAATTTAAGCATAAAAAGTAAAAATATAATTATAGCAATAATATAAATTATATGATATAGAAGTAGTGATCCAAAATGTGAATATTATGCACGGGATGATGTACTGCTATGAGATTATAAGTGGGTGATTACACCTATAACAATATGCTTCTACCTCATTCACCTTTAACGAACGAAGTCGCAATCAGAAGGAATTTATCATAAAAAATCTATGGATGATTTAGCGGAATGTTAATGCATATTTAATTCTTCCAGCAACGCCTGATGAATTCCAATTCCAGCTGTTTATATTACTTTTTTTGTATACACATTACCATTCCGATAAATCATCCATAGGTTTTCATGGTAAGTACATACCCAGTTTCATCCAGGATGACATCGACTTACTGTCACATTTTCCCAAAACAACTGAAACAAATTCACTTTTACTTAGTTTTGATGTGGTAAGCCTTTACACCAATATTTCACATGATTTAGAAATAAAAGAGATTAGATACTGGGTAGAAAAACATAGAGAAGTGACCCCAACAGACTCACAGTACCATTTATATTAGACACAGTCAAACTTATTCTGGAAAACAACACATTCTTCTTCAATGGAAAAAATTTAATCCAAATTAAAGGCACGGCGATAGGAACGAGGTTTGCCCCCGTTTATGCGAACTGAATTGGGATATCTAGAACAACAACTCTACCAAGAAGTAGAGGAAAACTATAGCACTGAATTTAGAAATTATATTGAAAAGGCATGGAAGAGATACCTTGCCGATTGTTTCATAATATTGTCAGAAGCTGTAAATAATCTGGAAGAGTTCAATATCCTCCTGAACAACCTATCCTCATCTCTCCAATTTACAAAGGAGATGAGTAGTACCAAATTACCATTCCTAGATATAATGGTAATTAAAAACGACACCACCATTACCACAGATATATACTACAAACACACGGACACACATCAATACCTGAATCATAAGTCGTGCCATTCACCACATTCAAAACGCAACATCCCATACTACCCAGCCAGAAGTGTTTGTACCATTGTAGAAGATGCAAATATCAGGAACAGGCATTTCCTGAACGTCTGAGCTTTCCTGCAAGTGTTTCGAGTACTTTTTGCCATTAAAAAACTGGGTTATCTCCCCACTAAAAAGTTGAGTTTATGTGGCGACAAAAGATTGGATTAAAAGAGTTAGAAGATCCTTTTGACTCAATACTTCAACACATTGTTAAGTTTTGGCCCCCTCAATAGACATGGTATGATTTGTTATAAAAATACTTAATCTTTTCAGGTTTCCTTTTTATTATTTTTTTCTGTTTTCATGTTTATTATTTTTTTCATTTTTTTCTTTTTTTTTATTGAGGTTAAACAATTTTTTTAGTTGGGGGAGATAACCAACAGTACCGATATTTTTCATAAAACTGGGGAGATAACCCAATTTTTTAATGGGGTTGTGATAAACAACAATTACTTGTTTCAACACTAAGTAACCACGACGGTTTTTATCCTAATATACATAGAATAAATATCATCTCCTTCTTTCCATTATTGTGAACACCGATGACGTGGGCTATAACTTAAAATAGAAGATATCAACCTTCACATTTCTGTTAGTTTGTAATATCTATTATTAAATAAACCTGTCAACTTAGCAGAGCTGAAAGTTTTGAAAACTTATGGAAAAAACACTCCTTCTTAACCTATAATCGGAACAGGCATCATCATGTCTACATAAAATATTTAAATATTTTAGACATTTTGATATCCAATAACAGACAAATTCATCAACGGTGTAGTTATATATAAACGGCAAACTGTTAAATTATTTTAACTTCTGTCAGCTTGGTTTGCCAATCACTGTCATTTCCGTTAATACCCAGACTGTTACGAATACTTATGCATACATGTCTATCTATCTATCTATCTATCTATCTATCTATCTATCTATCTATCTATCTATCTCTCTGCTTATCTATTTATCAATCTACGCACACACACACACACACACACAAGCACACATACACACACATACACGCATATATCTTTGGGAGACTCTATTTGTTTCCTTGTGTTTATTATCTTGGTTAATAATAAATTGGGTGAGTTATATTAGCTAGTATTCGCAATAAGCAGAGCATATGTTTGTATCTTATATTTTTCATTATACTTTTGGAGTTCTTTTCCACTTGTATACCAACAATTCTTTTGAGGTTCAACGTTTCAATTATCCATCAACGTTAGACATTGTGCTTACTGGATTAAAAAAAAAACAAAAAAAACACTCACATTCCAATGTACAATTGGTATAACAACGCTATTTCGATTTAACGGCAGTGCCTACATACTTGCTTGTATGAACAGACAATAACAATTGCCACGTAGCGTGATTGTTTATTTGTCAATACGCGTCGTCTGGTAAGGAGTTGCAAAAAAAAGAATTTAATTTCAAATAAATACAAAAATTGACACAGTTACGTTGTCCCACACGTAAGTGGAGGGTGGTTTTTGTGTGGGTGTTTGAGTGTGTATGTATGAGGGTGCTATAGTTGATAAACATAAAGGCACGTGGCTTAGTGGTTAGAGTATCGGCTTCGCGTGAGTTCGATTCCCGGTGGCGCGGTGTTTTTTTAACATAACACTTTATTTCATGTTGCTCCAGTCCACTCAACTGACAAAACTGAGCAACCTCAGTATTTGAAAAGAGCCAGATTTTCCACACTCTGTGTCACGCTGAATCACTCTGAGAACTACGTCAAGAGTGTGCGTATCTGTGGAGCTCTTAGCCACTTGCACACGAATCTTAGGAGCAGGCTTTTCCGTTCACCGTATCAGATGGAACCCTCGTTGTCGTGAAGATAAGTTTCTCTTGATAACTAGAGTTATGGTTTAACATCTGCAGTAATCTTGTGGCACGTAAAAGATCTCCTTTTTGTTATTCATCTTGGGCCCAAAAGTTTGAGAAAATCTACGCACTGGAAGAGAAACGGGTTACCTGTTTAAATGCCTTGATAGAGGGTACTTGCCCACTAGAACCGAAAGTGAAAAAACGGAGCATATGCTATTTATTTTTGCAAAGGGTAAATTTGAAAAAGGTCAAGAAATAAAAGAAGAGGGGGGGATGAGACAGAGAAAAAGAAGAAGAAGAAGAAGAAGAAGAAGAAGAAGAAGAAGAAGAAGAAGAAGAAGAAGAAGGAGGAGGAGGAGGAGGAGAAAATAATAAGAGCAACAACACAGGATAAATGTCAAAATAGGTTAAACTATGAGTGATGAATTTATTCAATAAATTATGTAAAAACTGTAAATAAACGGAGCATAAATTAATGAATATAGAAAACAATAGTAGCCAAAGATGAAAGAAGAGGTAAGTAGAAGAGGGCTAACAAATTAGAACTTTATTGGAACGATTTTATATACTTTAAATATAATTGATGAGAAACAAATTTATAAAGCATGAAGGCGCATGCCCACACACACGAATACATATGTGTATAAACACCCTCGTACATACCCATCCACACACAGCCATCTACTTACTCAACCATCTACGCAGATATATAAAACCTGAATGTAAATGGAAATATATTTTTTCGTCTATGTTACGTACGTTTCAATGGAATGGACATTTATTTGGTTATTAATATACCACATCATAAATCAACATAACCAGATCACTTCAACAGCCATCTTTGGACAGTTGACATGTATATTGATAGTGAGAACCATTGGCATTCCTCCGGAATACCATTTTAGAAAGAATCGTATTGTACCAGGACCTTATAGATCTCTGCTATTTGATAAATAAATATGTTTATGTGTATGTATAATATTTGTATGCATTTGTAAGTGTCTGTCTGTGTGTGTAATTCTATATATATGTATACGTATATATGAAACGGGAATAATACTTAAAAGATCATGAAGAATAATTTTACAAATAGTATCTTGTAAATATTATTAACACAAATAAATGAAATATAATTCTGGCGAGTTTACAAAAGTTACAAAAGGACGGAATAAAATTGCAAAACGATAATATTCTTACCCATCGAAATAGTGTTTAAGACTAGGAGACGAATGGGATGTAGACTAAACTGTAAATGTTAAAAGAGGTTAAGTGAAGTATTAGGCCAACATAAACAGTGTGATGGGGAAAATGGATAGATGTAATGACTAGTTCTATCTATCTATCTGTGTATGTATGTATGTATCTATCTATCTATGACTCTCTCTCTCTCTCTCTGTCTCTCTCTCTCTGTCTATATATATATATATATATATATATATATATATATATATATATATATATATATATATATATATATATATATATATATATATATATATATATATAAATATATATATATACACATATACTTACATATATATGTATGTCTATATACGCACATAAACACACACATATATACGTATGTGTACATATAAATATTTATGTATACACACATATAGACAAACCGTTATAAATCAATAGATGAACAAAAGAGCAGATATACGCACTTCGTGCTTCTGTGAACTATATATGGGAATGTAAATATGCCTGTTATAATGCCTCTTTATATACATACATGCCCACCCATATATATGTGCGTGTATATAAATGGATACATAAGCACACATGCTATTGTGTGTGTGTGTGTGTGTGTGTGTGTGTGTGTGTGTGTGTGTGTGTGTGTGTGTGTGTGTGCGCGCGCATGTTTATGTGTTTGTGTGTATGCACACCTGAATGGAAGCGAAATAATGGCGGGTAGACGAGACACGTGATACCGAAGAAATTTTTCCAATGTAAAATGCGTTAACACTTTTAAGAAATTCATTGTGGGTAATATTAGACGTTGTATGTCGCAGAGATTCGTTTTTGCATGTATTTCTTTCTTATTCCACTACCGATGCTATACGTATATGTGTCTCATGTTCATTTCTTAATGCCATTAATTCATTTATTTAAAGATTGATTAAACGTATGTTTTGTTTTATTTTTTAACAATTTATTTCATGTCACATTTTTTTTTAATTGTTCGCCTTCGTTTCTTTCCATTGTTCACGTGAATCTATTCTCTTTGCTCCAAAAATCAGATGTCTCCTCAGCTTCCTGTTAAGTTGCAACGAAAGAAGCCAGTCAGTTTGATTGGCTGAAAAACTCTGTTACTACAATTCTAAATTCTCAACAACCATTCACCGCCATTGTATCGTCTGCTTCTATCAATAGTCTTATTATCTCGTTTATGACATTGTATTATTATTTATGTGATTGTTGTTGACTTGAAGGCTTTGTTTTATACTTCTAATTTCATTTCTTTTTTATTTATCTTTCCCCAAAATTTTCTGTTTCAAAAATATCACTTAGAACTTGCTGAAACTCTTAACTGTTTTCTTTTCTGAGCAATGAATGCATCACATTACAGTGAATATTTTCTTTTATTTAGATTTGTGTTTGTTATCTTAGTTTGTTATTTTCAGTTTCTGCTTAACATTATTTCTTCTTCCTTAACCACCATTTTCGATTTCTTGTTGTTTTTATTCGTTGCCATTATATTTTCTAGTTTCTATTCACATCTTATTTCTAAGCGTTCATTCATGTTTCTTCTTCTTTCTTCATACCTCTTTTCCATTATACCTCATTCGAGAAATACCTATCACTTATTCCTCGGCTTACACTTTCTCTTACTATAGCAAGAAGACTTTTACAATTTTAGTCAGAATAAAAGAAGAAAAACTGAAAAATACCAATAAATTTCCAACGATTTCGTTATTTCTTCTACTCCTTTTACCACCTCGCCGCCGCCGCCACCGCCGCCGCCTCCACCACCACCACCACCACCACCACTACTACTACTGCTGTTGCTGCTGTTTCTTTTATCTTCTGAGTTGTTACTTTAATGGGGAAACCAGAAGGTATTTTCCAAAAAACACATTAATTGCCGTTTACACGCACACAACAATCTCCTCCCCCTCCTCTTCCTCCTCTTCCACGTACTACTACTACTACTACTACTACTACTACTACTACTACTACTACTGCTACTGCTGCTACTGCTGCTGCTGCTGCCGCTGCTGCCGCTACACACGAACACGCACAAATATGTGTGTGTGAGTGAGTGAGCGAGTGTGTGTATGTGTACGTAGATGTTGTTTATAGCGTGTGCGTGTATGTGGATCCTGAGTTTGTGTTTACTGATTCGGTGTCGCGTGTAGAACGTGCCTTGATCCTTTAGGTGTTTGTAGGTTTTCCAGCAATCCAACTGCGATGGAAATTAACGAATCTGTTGCGTTATGTAATCGAACAAAAGGTAGCTCTACTCATTTTTACCAGGTTTCAAACAACAGAGGAAGAGGGAGAAACAGAGAGAGAGAGAGAGAGAGAGAGAGAGAGAGAGAGAGAGAGAGAGAGAGAGAGAGAGAGAGAGAGAAAGAGAGAGAGAGAGAGAGTGTATTCAAATTTGAAGCATGAAACCTTATTCCACGATTTCGCCATTTATATGAAGGAATGGGTTGTAAGTTATGTTGAGTTTGAATGAAGTCTGAGGTGACTTTAATTTTCAGCCTTCGGGTGCCAATTAAATGCAAAAGCTATCGTGTTCTGAGTTCGATTTTCATCATTCTTTCCTCCCAGGATATTTGTGGCCGTTTTATTATGTCAAACATCATCATAAACATTATGTGTTCTTTTCTGTTTTTACTGACAATGTATTCTTTTTGAAATATATGTAACAAAAAGGCTGAGTGCCAGACAAAATGTTTCGCGGGATCTCTTCGGAGAATACGAAGGTCTGAGGTCAAATGGCATCAGCGTTGGTTTTGCCTTTCATCATTCTGGTGTCGATAAAATACATGCCACATAAGGACTGGGGTCAATGTAATGGACTTTCCTCCTCCCCCGAAATTGTGCTAAAATGTGAAGCCAAAATTATTTGTAACAAAAAAAAGCGGCGAACAGGCAGAATCTTTAGCACGTCGATGAAAATGCTTAGCGGCATTTCGTCCGTCGTTACGTTCTGAGTTCAAATTCCAGCGTGGTCAACTTTGCCTTTCATCCCTTCGAGATCGATAAAATAAGTATCAGTGAAACACTAGGGTCGATGTATACGATTTTACCTCTCCTCCGAAATTGCAGGCCTAGTCTCAAAATTTGAAAGCAATAGTATACGTAAGATAGATAGGACTGATGATTGTCAGAATGGTAACAACGTCGAACAAAACCTTTTGCATTATATAGTTATGGGCCTTTCTGTTCCAAGTTCAAATATTGCTAAACTTGATTTCAGCTATCGTTCTTCCAGGGTCGATAAAATCGAGGACCAATCTTAATCATAAACTACGAACTATTGTTTCCTCTCAGCTATATTGATTATACTGATAACCTGCTGATGGATACATTCGATTACCTAAAGGTCAAAAAATTGATTCTATACATGTGCATTATAGCATGAGATGAATAAATAGGAATAAGAGAAAAAGACAGAAATGAGAACCTGTCAACCTTCAAATTACTATTGATTTTTTTCTTCTATTTTCTTCCATTTCCGTCCAATGCAGTCGTCAACTTCAATTACGTTTCACATTTTTCTTTATTTCTCTCAGCCAAACCACCACGTCAAACATTTTATCGGTCACTGGTATATTAGTTTGTTGACCTTCCAGAAGCAGCAGCCGGTTCCTTATCAAATAGTATTGGTGTGGCTATGTGGCAAGAAGTTTGCGTTCCTACCACATTGCTTTCTTATCACGGGTTCAGTTCCACGAGATGGCACATTGAGCAAGTGTCTTCTGCTGTAGCCTTTGTCCAACCAAAGCCTTCTGGGTGAATTTGGTTGACGGAAACTGAAAAGAACCCACTCGCATATATATGTGTGTGTGTGTGCATGTGTGTGTTTGTCCTTTACCACCTCTTGACAACCGGTGTTGGTGTGTTTATGTTACGGCAACTTAGCAGTTCGGAAAAAAACAACAACAATAGAATAGGTACCAGGATTTAAAATGTAAAAATCTGGGTTCGATTCATTCGACACAAAACTCTTCAAGGCGGTGCCCCAGCATGGCCACAGTCAACTGGCTGAAACAAGTAAAAGATAAAACATAAATGATATCTTTTAAAATAGGATGAACGCGTTGGATATCATAAGTTTAGAGATGATATATCCTGTGAAAATGTATCGCGATGGCCCTGGTGGGGTGTCTTGATCATAGGTACACACGAACAGAGCTGATCTAAAGCTAAACAAGTTCTACTGTTCTAAGGCAATCATTAGACGTAAGATGTTGACGACTTAAGGATTCAGAAACTTCGAGAGAGTGTGAAATAATTCTTTTTTTGTAACGGTGAAACTCGAAGCAGATACAACTATAGATATTTACATGCTATAAGGCGGCGGGTGAAATACTTAGCTGCATTTCGTCCATCCTTACGTTCGGAGTTCAAATTCGGTCGAGGTCTGGAATGCTGATCTTCTGCCAAAATTTGAAAGCAATATTTCCATGCTATCATTTATAGCTGCATCTTCGAGTTTCACTTCTCCAGAAAAGAATTCTGTGTAAAAATATTTGCAGAAAATATATCATTGAAGAAGTAATCATTACCTAGCGTTGGCATTTAATAAGATATTGTTTTTCTGAAGTCAATGACTGGCGTTTGCCAGTTGGTGTGTTTCGTGGTGGTTAGCATAATTTTAACTTTATATGAACATGTTTATGATTCAACGCATTTCCCACTATGATCATTCTTCTTATTTCTTTTTCAGACACATAGTATTTAGGAACACACTATGTAATGTATGCGTCTGTTCACTTTTTAATGGAAGTATGATTTGAAGACATCTATGACTTGTGTATCACCTGATGGCTAGTATGAAAGAGACAAGCCAAAGGACAATTTGTAGCTGGCATTTCAAGACAACTTGAAGACAGACAAAACAACGAATGAATAAATGGATGCACTAGTGAAGCAGCCGGTGGAACCCGGTACAGAAAGCTGCTGAGCAGTGCAGGATGACCTGCATCTAAAGCCTGAAATGATTTGAAAATATCGCTGTTATTTCTAGCAGCTCGAGAGATCAAAGATAACCATAGGTATTATAAATATTTTAAAAAGAATAAAAGGGCTGCTACAATTATTTCTGTGATTCCGTCAGCAGAACGTCGAAGAGAAAAGTTATCTTCTAAATAGTGACCTGACCCTAAAACTGGCGGCAGAATAGAATCTGCCAAGTAGCATCAAAGGGGCAGCTGCGGTATTAAACCGGGAGACGTATTAACTAATGCACGCGTAGTGAGATCGAACCTGAAAGCACGAAGTGCCGAAGCATGAAGAATTTTATCTGCTCGTCTGTATACGGCGCTAAATACCTAAACCTTTCAGGCAAAGATAATCCAAGAAATGTCACTACTAGGTTGTATTTGCATTTAACGAATGAATATTGGTTTGAAACCATCCATGTGTACAATGACGTTGTCTAATACTAAAAAAGATAATGCCTTATTTAGTATCACATTTAACAATCCTGTACATTTACTTAGCGGTCATCTGCCTACAGACGACAGCAAGTATTGTAAAAATTAATCCTAAGGGATTATGTGTATTCAAGCAAGAAATTTGTCTGAATTGACGAAAAATAACATTAATCTTGACTGACATTGCTTTGCTACACTGCGTTATCACTCGTGCTTTGTTTATTAAGCATCTTCACACATAATAAGTTAGTATTAACTTAATTATCAGCGATAGTTAATATTTTGATCCATTTCCAGAAGAATAAAACTGAACACTGCAAGCCAAGAAACATTTGTCACTGCACAGCAAAACTTGTATCACTGACAGTAGTTATGTAGTATTAGGTGGAGTAATCCATTATAACAGACAATTCGTCAGTTATGACCATGGCCGTTCCAGCAGATCCAGCTTGCTCGTAAAGTTAAGGCGCAAGTGGCCGAGCACTCCACAGACACATGTACCTTTAAAGTTTTTCTCGGGGATATTGAGCGCTTGACAGAGAATGCGGCAAGACTGACCATTTGAATTACAAGTACCACTCATTTTTGCCGGATGAGAAGATTGGAGTGACTTGAAAGAAATTGCCTTGCTCAGGAACGCAACGCGCTGCAGAGAATCGAACTCATGACCTCACAATCGTGAGTCAGTTACTCTAAACACTAAGTCACACGGCTTCACGGATTATCCCATTAAAAACAAGACCAGTACTTTGGCAGGAAATGAACCACTGACATCCATCTCCACCATTTGGGAAATCAGTGTTCATTTGGTACGTGATGGACTTGTCTGCCTGCAGTTCTCTGGAATTAACAGCAAAAGGAATACAGTCTGTGGATTTCGGTTCATTCCATGAAGTGAACCAAGACTGCATCTGTCAAAAGGTTAATATTGTAATTACGTATCTTTCCTATAATCGACTTATAATGATAAATGAATTTCCTACTGATAAAGAGTGAATGACTTGTATACAAAGCTCTCTAAATTGGTCACCTACTTGGATATTATTCAATTATAATATTGATTCTTGCTATTTCAATGGAAAGATTCTCATCAATTGAGAGTATTTCCATCGCCATAATTACCATCAAACACATTATCACTGTGACCCACTAAAATTGAAAATAAAACAACGAAAACAAATATAGTAGTTACAACAAACATAACAACAATTGTAATGACAATAAGAGAAGCACCAACTTCAGAAACAACACAATAATAACAATTACAATAAAAGTACATTCGACTATTCTCAGTGCCAAAGCACTATCACTATTGCTACTACTGCTACTATTGCAACCGTTTACCTCTCAGCCAAATCGAGGTATTCCTTAACGTATTCGTCGAGGGGCGTAAGCCCTGATATTTCCAGTGTGGCCAGCTGGGCCATATAAAATAAAAAAAAAACACTGTACAGACGGCGAGGAAGAATCCGATGGTGAGGAGGAGGAGGAGGAGGAGGAGAGAGAGAGAGAGAGAGAGAGAGAGAGAGAGAGAGAAACAGAAGAAAAGAAAGCAACAAGAGAAAAATGGAAAGCTCAAATCAACAAAAACAGGTCGAACTAAGACCTCCCCCCCCAAAAAAAGAAAAAACTGCGAAAAGAGACAAACCCCAAATAGTAAGACAGAGGGATAGGCGGGTTATACAGCACAAATGAAGATTTAACGAGAGAAATAAAATCGAAAAAATCAACCACTAGGAATGCAGAACGTTCTGATAAATATAAGAACTACGAGTTCTACGAAATGGATAAAAAGGCTCATAATGTATTACTTAACACGTATAGAAAGTCGGTGTCGATGATGAGATTGAATTTTAATCAAGCCATTTTTCAGGACTTGCCACCTCCGACCCTATATCAAGAAAAGGAGGAGAGTCCCTCTCCACAGGACATCCCGGATTAAACATGTAAGTAATGTCTATTCACATTGGTCGTGGCCTGATGTCTAGCTGGAAGCAAGGGCGCTTCCTAAATGACATCAGGTCACCACCGCCATCCTCTAGCACCTCCTCCTATTCCTTCTCGTATCATCGCCATCGTCACCACCATTATCACTACCCCCGCCTCACTGCCATCCCGCAATAACAAAAACAAACCCGGTGGAACCAAAACTTCACTGCTTCCAGCGTCACATTGCTAAACTTCCAAAGGCATCACTACATCTAAATCCTCACGAGAATAAAGATGGAAAACCTGACTCATCACTAATGATCGACTGGAGAACGCTTATGGTGTCAATCGTCCGTGAGCTCTGCTAGAAAATGCAGCCAAACACCTTAAGCAAAATATGCTCTTAGATATTGGTTCCAAATCTTGGCGCCAGGTCAGCAGGTTTCGGGGAGGGGGCAAGTCGATTACATCGACCCCCAATGACTAACTGGTACTTATTTTATAGACATCGAAAGGATGAAAGGCAAAATGGATGTCGGCGGCAGTTAAACTAACACCATAAAGCCGTAAGAAATGCTGCTAAGCATTTTGTCCGACGCATTAACGATTCTGCCAGATCGCCACTTTACTTACCGCCTCAATAATGGTTTGAAATTTTAGTAGAGGAGCCACAAGTTTAGGGTTGGGATAAGTCAATTACATCGATCCCAGAGCTTAACTGGAGCCTATTTTATCGATCCTGAAAAGCAAAGATCATCACAGCGAAATTTGAACTCAGAACGTATAGGCGGACGAAATGTTGATAAGCGTTTCGTCCGGTGCGTTAACGAT
Organism: Octopus bimaculoides; assembly: GCF_046866305.1. NCBI lineage: Eukaryota > Metazoa > Mollusca > Cephalopoda > Octopoda > Octopodidae > Octopus > Octopus bimaculoides. The sequence continues at coordinate 3,798,012 of NC_142936.1, forward strand.
TCTGCTAATTCGCCGTCTTATTGAACACCTTAATAATCCTTTATACAATTAAAACAAAGGCCAAAATTTTGTAGGAGGGGATCAGTCGATAACATCAGCTCCAGTCCTCAAATGTTACTTATTTTATCAACTGCTATAAGATGAATGGGAAAGTCGACGGAGGAGGGATTTGAACTCAGAACATAAAGACAGACGAAATACCGCTAAGCATTTCGCTCGGCGTGCTAACGATTCTGCCAGCTCGCTGCCTTTGTAGATATCGTTTTCTACTCTAGGCACAAGGCCCGAATTTTTTAAGGACAGAATACGACAAACTAATTTGCCTGGCATATTAACGATGCTGCGAGCTCGCTGACTTAGTAATAGCAACGTTAATAGATTGTCTGTATCACCTCCATCAACTTTACACCATCACCACCACCATAACTCGACTAATAACAATTATTTATCAACAGGAACAATTTATTTCAAGAACGCTAAAACGTCAACCACAACCAACCGTACCATCACCATTGCAAACATCAGCGCCACCACAACCACTAACGTGATTATCATCGCCAACTAAAGCAACAACAACATCAACACTAATCCCAACTACACCGAGGTAATACAACTTAAATCCTCATTTAAATCCTATTTCTGACACTTCGGCTTAAAGTTGAAGAAATGCATTATCAACGTGATAAGATTTAGAATATATGTCTTGTGTGAGTTGCAGACACAAACTATGGAAGCTATATATTCTTTTCTACTCTAGGCACAACGCCCGAAATTTTGGGAGAGAGAGCCAGTCGATTAGTTGACTCCAGTACACAATTGACACTTAATGTATCGACTCCGAAAGGATGAAAGGTGAAGTCGACCTCGGTGGTATTTGAATTCAGAACGTAAAGATAGACGAAATACCTATTTCTTTACTGCCCACAAGGGGCTACACACAGAGGGGACAAACAAGGACAGACAAACGGATTAAGTCGATTATATCGACCCCAGTGCGTAACTGGTACTTAATTTATCAACTCCGAATTTGAACGTGCTAACGTTTTTATTTCTTTATTGCCCACAAGAGGGGATAAACATAGAGGGGATAAAAAAGGACAGACAAAGGGATTAAGTCGATTACATCGACCCCAGTGCGTAATTGGTACTTAATTTATCGACCTCGAGAGGATGAAAGACAAAGTCGACCTCAGCGGAATTTGAACTCAGAACGTAACGGCAGACGAAACACCACTAAGCGCGCTGCCTTACAATGGAAGCTATATAACAATTAATATCATCCAAGTTACTGCCCTTCTTTCATATATTCTGCCATATTGTCTCTCACACATTTATGCGAAATTGTCACACTAATGACTTTCATTTCATATAGTGTGGTGCAATGCATGCGGAATAATATCTTTGTAAATCTGTAAACCCATCAGTTGCATCTTCAGACCTGAAGTGCAGCAATAGTTTCCGACAACTACACAACTCTAAGTCATCAGATGTCGTTAGTGCTGAGAAGGGCGGCTACACCAAAGTGCCACCTTAAACATCGTGGCCTGACGAAACTTGTAACGCCAGAGATTTCGCCGGCGGTACAAGTGCACTAAATATACGCAGAGATAACACACACACACTAACTCTTTCTTTCTTTCTCTCTCTCTCTCTCTCTCTCTCTCTCTCTCTCTCTCCATCTCTCTCCCTCTCTCTCTCTCTCCATCTCTCTCCATCTCTCTTTCTTCCTCATATTTATATATGAGAAATAGCTCTAAGTTAAAATCAATACATACATATGCCATACATTTTCCTTGGACATAAATCATTGCTTTTAGTATACGTACACACACACACACACATATACATATATAAATCTGCAGATACATATATGTGTATGTATATGTATATTTGCGAATAAACGTACACACACGCACGCACGCGCACACACACACACTCATATTTTATAAAAG
>NC_142936.1:3809963-3817863 GCF_046866305.1 Octopus bimaculoides
ATCTCTATACGAACTCGTAATCCTACGTTGGCGTATATGTTCATATTCCGTGCGTGCATCCATATTGTATGTGCGCGTGTCTGAGCATGCATGTTGTCTGTGTGCTCATAATTTTGTGTTCTTCTTTATGTAAGTTCCTCTGTGAATGATTGCAAACATATCCGTTCTCTTTGACGTAACACCTAAGGGATAGCATTTAATATCTTGGACTTGTATCCTGCCATGTTATTGACTGATATCATGGTAGCTGTAGGATACAGCAACGGTATGGAAGGAGAGAACGTATGTATAATACAAAATATACTTTGTAATAATATATAAGCAGATAGGGAGAGAGAGAGAGAGAGAGAGAGAGAGAGAGAGAGAGAGAGAGAGAGAGAGAGAGAGAGAGTGTGTTGAGAGGGAAATAATTACTTTTCGTTGGAAGTATGAAATGTGAATAAAAAGAGAGAGAGAGAGAGAGAGAGAGAGAGAGACAGACAGAGTGGGTGCTGTGTGTGTGAAAGAGGGGACTACATTTGTGAGAAAGGGAGAGTGAGAGTGAGAGAGAATGATGGAGAGAGAAAGAAATGATTTGGACAGAGAGTGAAAGAGACGGAAAGATTAAACCTGCGTGACAGCGATGGAAGAAAAGAGCGTAAATCTATGATAATCGAAGTTTAGATGATCAAGTATACACATACATACACATGTTCATACATACATACAAACGCACACACACAAACACACACACACACACACACACCACACACACACACACACACACACACACACACACACACACACACACATATATAAACAATATCATAAAATATCAAATTACAAAAAGAGATTTAAAAATACAGTAAAACAATAAAAAAAAATAGAATAAGGATTCGAACAGATAGCTGGAAAGGCACCGCTATCAAACTATTTTATACCGGAAATTACCTTATAAGGAAGTACGGTACAAAATATAAGCTGTTACATCAGAATTCCGATAACTCTTTTCATTCAATCGATTCGGTGTATTTTGCAACTAATTTTAAAAGCTCTTATGAATGAGGTTTGCGAAAATCTCTCTGCTGGTAGACAGCCGTGATTGTAATATTCGCTAATGTATTTTTATAGCTAATATAATTACTCCTATATAGTTTTTGTATTTTCGTCTTTGTACGTTTGGGTAGGTGTAGGGTGCATGTCTGTGTTTCTGTTTGTCTGTGTTTCTGTTTGTCTGTGTTTCTGTTTGTCTGTGTGTGACGAGTAGTTATTATTGGTTTTTTTTTATGTCAGTGTTATGTTTGGTTCACGAGCTGGCTGGTTGATCGGTTGGCTGGTGGGCTGCTAGGTCACTGGGCTCTGGACACTCGACGTGGTTTCTTCAACCAGACGCAACATGACAATGAAGCAATTAGTCTTGTTGGATGCAGATAGCCGCAAACATGGCTGTGTGGCTCAGAAGCCCTGTTTGAAATGACATGCTTTTGGATTCAGTTCAAATGCGTGTCACCATGGGCAAGTGACTTCTAACGCAGTCGCGAACCAACCAATACATGGTCAGTGAGCTTGATACACGGGAAATAAGAGCTAGAAATAAGAGTTAAAACCCTCATTTAAACCACCAATAATAACACTGAAAATTATGACACCCGTAGTCGGGCGAACGGGCCTGAAAAATATCTTCCCCATACTTGTATAGCCAATGCTAAATATTTCATAATATTTGTATACACGTGGATCGGTTTCTGGTTTGACATACACTCTTATCTTCATCAGGACGTATTACCGGATGAAAAAATTCTTTGCTTTGGGTAAAAGAAAATACAGGTGGATCAATTAGTTTTGGTTTTATTCAACATATTCCCTCCGCACGTACTGCAGCAATCCTTCACCTTTTCTAAGCCCGATAAACGAACTCGAAAGGTGCGGCCTCAAACCAGGCCTTTCGCGATACCCTTAAAGCCAAGAGTTTTCAGCACCTCCTCGTATATATATATATATATATATATGTATGTGTGTGTGTGTGTGTATGTATATATATATATATATATATATATATATATATATATATATATATACGTGTGTGTGTGTGTGTGTGTGTGTGTGTGTGTGTGATTCATATTTGTGTGCGTGTGTCTATGTGTTTATTCCGCCACCGCATGACAACCAGTGTCGTGATTACGTCCGCGTAACATGGCGGTTCTGAAAAGAGATCGATAAAATAAGTATCGGATTAAAAGGATATAGGTAGTGTAGTTGATTTGCTCGATTAAATCCTTTAGGGTGGTGCTCCAGCAAGGCTGCGGTCCAGTGTCTGGGGCAAGTATAAGATACCCGGAAAAAAATCTATGAATACTTATTCATAAGTAAAAATGTATGTATAGGTATATACATACGGACACATGTATACGCTTAAATCCATGTATCTACACATGTATTTACATACATACTTACAACGATGAACACTTATACGTTACAACGAATATATATATTCATATACACACCTGGTTCGTGCGCTCATGAGACTTTATACAGCCGGAGTTTTGACATTGCTGTGGCCTGTCAACTTGAAGAAAACCGGATCAATGAATCTAAGAAAAATCGATGGTTTTCTTTAAAATTTCAGCTAACAGTTTGTTCACTGATCCGTGGCTTCTGTCAACCCATAATTAATCGTCCTATGTGCGGAAATAGCAAGATTCAAAACGATGACATGGCAATTTATTCTTAATAATTTGTGGCAGATGTGAGATCTTTATAAACAATTATTTATTGTAAAGGAGAAGCTATTCTCTTGTGAAGACGTTAATAGCAATTAGCATATTCACCGGAACTTATTAAGAATAGATATTCATGTCATCGTTTTGAATCTCGCTGTTAACCGTGTGCAAGACAATTTGTTAACTATTCTGTTGTGTCAAAAGGTTTTCAACATTTTGGTAAGATATTCGTGTTATTCGTTGAGTTACGATAAAAGCAAATTGGAATTCAAAGTAGAGGCTATCGTGTTGCGCCGTCTGGAGTCGTTTTTCTCTAAGTTCTTTGATTCCATGCTGTATCAGTTTTTTGTCATTCGAGATAATGACGCAGGAAGTGAGCAATGAACCGGAACGATTAATAGTCGATGGTAGAGAAACACTAATAAAAAAAAAACAGGAGGAGAGAAGGTGGAAAAAGGAGTAAACAACGCCGACGACAACGACGACTACGACGTCGATGATGATGGTGAGGATGATGATGATGATGATGATGATGATGATGATGAGAAACGTGATGATGAGGAGGATGGTAAAGTTGATAATGAAGAGAATCATGATGATAATCAAGATGATGATGATGATGATGATGGTGATGACAATGAAGTTGATAAATGATGTTGAGGATAACAACGACGTCCATGATGATTGGGACAAACATGGGGACAATGATGGTGGTGGTGATAATGGTTGTGGTGATGACGACGATGACGACGATGGTGATGATGATAATTAGTCGAAGAATCCATGACAAGAACAGAAAGATTTACGCAGAGGGCAACTGTAACTTGAAAAATTAGATGCAATAGTAAAAAGAATATAAAAAAAGAATTGATGTCTGACAATATTTTAATAAGAGATAACAAAATTATTTTAATTAGGTGCACACATTAAAACCTTGTGAAATATATAACTTGCCCAAGGATGCAATGCAATCGACAAAGAATAATAGACGATGGAAATGCATAAAACTAGAGAAGATCGTTGATAAAAATAAAGTGACGAAATACTCAAAACAAATGAACATTTGAACAAAGACAAACATTTGCTGAGAGGAAAATAGTTTGTGTGTAATATTGGTAGAGAGAAATATACGGCAAAATTCTCGAAGTATCTATAGACACACACACGTGTGTGTGTGTGTGTGTGTGTGTGTGTGTGTGTGTGTGTGTGTGTGTGTATGTGTGTGAGCGTGTGCGAACACAGATATATGTGTGTGTGTGTATATGTACCTATATATATGTGTATATATGTGTGTGTATGTGCGTGCATATTTATATCTGTATATATATGTGTGTATATATATGTATATATATATATATATATATATATATATATATGTATATATATATTTGTTGTACTTGGGGATGGTCATATTGCCAGTTTAGCCAATAAAAACACACGCACTGTATATTTGGTGTTAATTTGCTTCAGCTTTATATTACATTAATCTTAATCTTAATCTTATTAAGATTAAGATTAATGTAATATAAAGCGGAAGCAAATTAACACCAAATATACAGTGCGTGTGTTTTTATTGGCTAAACTGGCAATATGACCGTCCCCAAGTACAACAACATCTGTTTCAACACACGATTTCACATCAAAAATCTTGCAAAACAAATATATATATATATATATATATATATATATATATATATATATATATATATATATATATATATATATGTATATATATATGTAGTTCCCATCGCGGTACTAGAATATGATGCAGTTCATAGTTAAAATTTAGATATGTAGTTTTTTTTATACATTCTTTTACACTTCTACTTGTTTCAGTCATTTAACTGCGACCATGCTGGAGCACTGAAGGAATTTAAAAAATGTAAGTTGCAATGTACGGATGGCCGTGGTTATAATGGTGGTGGCCTCAGTAGTAGTAGTAGTAGTAGTAGTAGTAGTAGTAGTAGTAGTAGTAGAAGTACAAAAGAAGGAAAGAGAATTATGAAAAGAAAATGAAGAATTAAGCTTATCAGGGAAAAAGGCGAAGAAAACAGAAGACGAAGATGAAAAATAATGGGCGAAACAAGTCAAACGAGCCGGGAAAGGCGTAAAATGAGGTTAATAACTGGCAGAACCAGAAGCGCAAGAGCAGCATGCGTAAGAAGGACACAGAGGGAAGATGTTTCTGAAGAAAAGATAAATACATTCTTAATTACGTATGCAGACATTAATCATGTGGAGATATATGACTTGCTCAAGGACGCAATGGAGTATGTTAACAAAGGACATAAGAAAATAATGTATATATATATATATATATATATATATATATATATATATATATATATACAGACACACATGTATATAGACACACATATATCATCTTGTGTCTAGGGAGAGTCATCATTGGAAAAAGAGGAAAATTTAAGACATACCCACGCATCCTTTCAATACCACTTCTTTATTTTACCAACGAGCTATTTAATAGCTTAATGTATTCATTGAAGGATCAAACGGTTTTTCGTTTCCTGTGTCAGATTCCTTTTGTTGCAATTCGCGATCGCTTCAACGGCAGGACATGGGAGCACATCATTGATGAGGTTGCGAATGAGGACGATAGGAAAAGGTAAGAACCGATTGGTTGCCCAATTATCACATTAAACAAAGCAATAGATATTTAGTTGGTAAAATAAGTAAGTGCGAGTAAACCAGTGCGTGTAAGTATGCATTTTTGGTCAGTGGTGACGTGTCCTGTCTTCTTATGAGTGTCACGGGGTATATGTTGCTGACGAAGCGAAAAAAGGAAGAAAAGCGCATCTATCTATCTCGCCACCGCGCTGCTGAAGAATTTTCGTTTGCTACTGATATATATATATATATATATATATATATATATATATATATATATATATATATATATATATATATATATATATATATGTATATATATATTTCTGAGCGAGAAATATGTAGTAACAGTACTGGATTGTAAACTCTATTTGCCAAAGCAAAATAGCAGTCCTGTTTAGGATGATGTTACTACTGTTTAGCCCCATATATATATATGCATGTAAATATCTATCTATCTATCTATCTATCTATCTATCTATCTATCTATCTATCTATATATATATATATATATATATATATATATATATATGTGTGTGTGTGTGTGTGTGTGTGTGTGTGTATGTGTGTGTGTGTGTTTGTGTGTGTGAGTGTATTATAAATACACGCATACTTATATGAAACACTTATGTAAAAGTACTTCATTCTAAAAGTTTTGAAGTTCGCAATGTAGTAGTAGTAGTAGTAGTAGTAGTAGTAGTAGTAGTAGTAGTAGTTGCTGTAGTGGCAAAGGAAAGAAGAGATAAAGTAAAAGTAACAAAGAACCAAGCAAAAAGATAAATCGGAGGAAGAAAACACAACGAAGACGAAGAAGATGACGAAGAGGAAAAATAATAAGAATAACGGAAAGAAGATAAACAAGTTAGACAAGATGCAGGAGAAGGAAAAGGATGAGGAAGAGGGGGGGGGGTAATAACTTGCAGAACAAAATGGAAAAGAAGGACAGAGTATGAAGATGCTCGAGAAGAAACGATAAATACATTCTTAATTACGTATGCAGATCTTAATCAAGTAGAGTTATGTGACATGCCCAAGGATGCAATGCAGCATGCTAACAAAAGATAGATGAAGAAAATACATAAAGCTGTAGAAGAATGTGGACTTCAGAGAAAGACGGAAACAGTTAATGATCAGAATAGAGATATTTTGTACGAAAAAAATTATTATAAAATGGAGTCAAATGTCACAAGAGATAAATTCTCTCTACAAACCACTTTGTATACGCACGTATCAGCACATATTGTTGTGTATATGTAAGGGTGCGTGTGTCTATACATACATATACACTCATATAAGCATACGTATTTGTATGCATATATAATTTGGGTATATATATATATATATATATATATATATATATATATATATATGCATACACACATACACACATACAGACACACACACACACATATATGCATACATATATACCTCTAAACATCCTTGCCAGCATGGAAAACGAACATTAAATGATAATACTAATTGTCTATATCTAAAGCTATATATGTACATGTATATATACATATATATATATATAATATATATATATATATATATATATATATATATATATATATATATATATATATATATACATATATATATATATAGATATATATATATATATATATATATATATATATGTACATACATACATACATATATATATATACATATATACATATATATATATATGTATGTACATATATATGTGTATATATATATATATATATATATATATATATATATATATATATATATATATGTATGTATGTACATATGTATGTACATATATATGTGCATATATATATATATATATATATATATATTTATATATATGTATGTATATATATATATATATATATATATATATATATATATATATATATATATATATATATATATATATATATATATATATATAGATAGATAGATAGATAGATATACATATATATATGTATATATATATATATATATATATATATATATATATATATAGATAGATAGATAGATATACATATATATATATGTATATATATATATATATATATATATATATATATATATATATATATATATATATATATATATATGTATGTATGTAGTAAATGAATAGAATCCGTGAATCCCGACGGTTATCTCACCATTAATTTTTATGACTTTTAGATTTCCTCCGTAATTACGAAACATTATATTAGCATTCTGCAACTCTTCTATGTTCTTCAGGTTTTTGCTTCCTGTTTACCCTGACCTAGGTCACTTCTGTTTTTTTATCCTCTTCCCTCAACCCCTTTAATTGTATAAATAATGAGACTGCATAATGAGCTTGTCTAACCCCTCTCTCACCCCACCCTCACCCTCTTGCCTCTGTGTCTTTTCCTACCGTTTTATTACCAATTTTCCTATATTCTTTTCCGCCCTTAACTCTTTGTTGTCTCTCTGGTAATTGAAATCTCTTTTGAAGTGACTCCACACAAGCGAATTACACTTAATTTATGACACTCTGTGCTATAGTGCGGAGAATAAAACATACTTTACCTTCAACGCCATTCTGCTGTCTGAGTATGGAGACTTAT
>NC_142936.1:3828363-3845863 GCF_046866305.1 Octopus bimaculoides
GTCTTCTCCGTCTCGCACGAAACTGGCGCCAGTGAATCTCTCACCACAATTACTCAATTTTGTCAAAATCCTAACCAACACACTTTGTCGTACAGCACGACTAAATTTGAAATTGAAATTGTCTGATTATTTTATAACCAATATCTCATTTAACGTACCTCGGTAATGATCAGCCAGATGAAGCAAAAAATAATTAAAATGTATTATTCATTATTAATATTTTAATGAACAAGTCGGTAATAATAATAATAATGATAATAATAATAATAATAATAATAATAATAATAATAATAATAATAATAATGATAATAATAATAATAATAATAATAATAATAATAATAATAATAATAATAATAATAACAATAATAATAATAACAATGATGATGATGATAATAATAATAAAACATACATACATATATATCAAAGAAATTGAATATATTACTAAATTTTAGTTCATAACCAGAGAGAGATGAAGTGATTGTAGAAGAATAAGACAACAATTATTCCTGTGGTAATTGCTGGAATTGGCATAGCAACCAAATAGTTAACTAAATGATTGAAGGATATTGGAATCGAGACGAGTATTCTCGATTTCCATAAAAGTATCATCCAGTTTTCTGCAAGAATCCCAAGATTCTTGAGATTTCGGGAGACTTGTCAGAAAATATCATGATAACACATATGTTAATTAAATAAGCATATTCAAAGCTTGCTGCTGTTGCTGCTGCTGTTGATGATGATAACGATGATGATGATGATGATGATAATAATAATAATAATAATAATAATAATAATAATAATAATAATAATAATAATAATAATAATAATCACCTAATATAATAACGAGCGTAGTGTTTTTATATATTTGTATACATATATATTTGTCCAAAATCACGGACTGATTTGGTAGTAGTAGATAAAGAGAATAGAAAGTGCCAGATAATTGACTTTATAGTCCCAAATGATGAAAAAATCAATATGAGAGGTATAGAAAATGATAGCAAAGTACCAGGACCTAGCTATTGAATTACAGAGACTATAGAAAGTGCAAGTTAAATGTATCCTAGTGGCCCAGGAACAAAATTTACTTAAGGGGTGCAAAACCAGGTCCAAATTTTGTTTACGAAAATGTGGGTCATTTCAATATTAATATTAAAACAAATGCAAGTATAATAATGATTTTTATTATGATGAGGGTTGGCTGCAGTGTTCATAGGCTGAGCATGACACTCTCATGGAACGTGACCAAATGAGGTTAATTTTTTGCATAGTCCCTCTTACTGTCCACACACTTCCATCTGTAGTTGCAGTGCTTGGACCGCACTGGTGAAGAAGTTATCCTGTTAATCCAAGCAGTCATCAACAGTAGATAAGACGTCATCATCACAGCAGTACTGGTGACCAACCGCGTGTTTTTTCATGTTGGGAATCTGATGCTAACCAGGTGAAAGCAAATCACTAATACAGAGAAGGGGATCAACACCAAGCAAATTAACTCATACCTCCAGTACACTAAGATGTTATGCGACGTCATAGATTTCCCTTCCTAGCGCTGATCTGCAAGCCCAACGACCTGGCTGTGTTAAACTTCGATTCGTGCCCAAAGTCTCGTATTCCTTTAGAATGATGCCGATCATTATCGAGGTTTGGCATAACGAAGTAATCTATGATCAGAAGTATATCAGCTGTGTAAGTATCGTTTTTATTTCATCCCTAGTGTAATCTAAGGGTGTGTTATTCCCGTGTAACATTTACGTCTTGTAGCAGTGTGAGGAGGCTGGAAAAAAAATGGCCTTCTTAGGTATTGAGCTAAAAGTCTACCTGAAAAGTGGTTTTATTGGTAAACTTAGTACGTGAGGAGAATGCATAGAAGCATGAGTAAAGTTCAGTTCTAAATTTGTGTTGTTGTGTGAAAAGTAAACATTTGCTACTCGTATAATTCAAACAGAGTCGAAGAGTAATATTTAAATCACATTTCGCTAATTCTTCGATATCTGCGACATTAATAATTCGGTGATAACTATCGCTTGTAAATAAACTTCCGATGTCATGTGTGATGTTGAATCATATCAAAACTTTTATATGCTACTCTTTCATAATAAAAATGTATTGGTCATCCTGCAAGAAATCTATAATTTATTAGTCAATATCAATAGAACACAATATATTATTAGTCAGAGATCAAAAGAACTTCATATGCACATATATATATATATTTTATATATATATGCACACACATATATATGATTATATATGTATATCTATATATATGGACACACATGTATATGATTATATATGTATATATATATATGCATATATGCATATAATGTATGTATGCATATATATATATATATATATATATATATATATATATATACGTATATATATATATATATATATATATATATATATATATATATATATATATATATATATATATATATATATATATATATATATATATATATATATATATATATATATATATGTATATATATATATATATATATATATATATATATATATATATATATATATATATATATATACATATATATATATATAGCCCCTCGTTCCCGATCACCGTTTGTTATCTCCCCCTTTCTTAGCTCTCCTGAAATAAGAATTTCTAACTTCCGGTCAGTCATTGTTATGATCGGCCATTATTATGATTGACCGTTGACTGAACACTATTCAATTTTTTTTCTCCGTGTTTTTCTCCTTGTCTCCGTATTCTTTCTGTTGAAGAGCGTAGCTCGAAACGTCAAAGACTTTCCGTATTCCCGAGCGTCATACTAATATATACTTTTGTTATTTACACCACCTGTCCTCGTCTGTTGTTATTTTTTGTATATTCTCCCACATATAATACACGCTCACGTGGTCGCACCAGCTAATCCTGTCTCCTCTCATCACACACTACCAACTTTTGGATTCTACCTTCTTTCCTTCTGGATCTGGACTGTTTGATTCTGAACTTTATACCCTCCGGCTGCACCTCTCCTACCCACGGATTTACACTGGACCCATCTTCTGATTGGAAATCGCTTCAATATACCACGACGTCTAAAAAACTTTTGAACTTTTCCACTTTTGTAAACCTCCTTTATCATCCTTTTTTACCTTACTTTCCTTCACCTACCGTCTCTTCGTACTCTGGATGTTCCTAATCTGTCTTCTCTAATCTGCACCTATTACTTTGTATTCTTCTCCCTCCCTTTCTTTTCTCCTCTCCCTGTCACCCCATTTCTCCCTATTGTCCCATCTTCCTTTTTGCTTTGTTTTTTTCTCCCATCTCGCATATATTTTCTTCTCACAACCCCTTTTTCGTTTTTTCTCCTCATGCCTTTATTTTTTTCCCCCACACCTGTTAAAAAAGTTTTTTTTCCAGTTTTTTCCCCCCTTTTTTTCTTTTTTTCCTTTTTTCCACGTCCAATTTTCTCATCACGCTTGTTTTTTTTCCACCACACCTTTTGTAATTCTCCTTCCCACGTCTAATTTTCTTTTCTCTCTCGTTCCATCATGCCTGACTACAAATCTTTCCAACTCCCTCTCCACAACCGCCTAAAACTATACCTCCGCACACTTCCCTCTCTATACTTTCAACCTACTATACGACTCTCCTTACTCATATTCAAGAAGACTCGTTTCTCTAGTCATATTACGTTTCTCAGTCGCTGCTTACATCACCGCCTCATCCCTAAGGGTTTCCGCCTCCATTTCCACCCCACTCTCCACTCCTCTACCACCATTCTACCCATACTCCGCACCACATCCTACCGCCTTATGCGGGCCACCATTCGCTCCAATCTCTCTAAAATCCACACTATCGACCGCCTTCTTCCTCCAGCCTTTTCCATATTTTTCTCCTCTCTGTCACCCTCCCATGCTCACAATACATTGCGCTTTATCATTCAACTTAATCATCTCTTTCATGCATTTCTTACCGACACTAAGCTCCGCAAACTTCACTCACTCCTCCATTCCTCTACACCCGATGCCACTACCCCAACCCCTCCACCACCCTTCTACCTCCCTGATGTGCATTCCCCACCCACACCCAACCACCCTGCCTCTCCCACACACACTCCACCCCCTCCCTCCCAGCCCTCCACCATCCCGACCGCCCCTCCTAACCCTACTTCATCCCCTCCTACTTCTATTCCACCCACCCCTTCTCCACTTCAGCCTGTCGTTACCATTCCCCCAGATCTTCCTCTCTCTGAGGCGGAGCGCTCCGTCCTCAATAGGGGTCTGCGCTTCATCCCACTCACTCCATCCTGCAAGGAATTTCAAACCCGTGCTGATGTCCACAGCTTTGTGCGCCGCGTTAGGTTGGGTGCGCTTTTCCATAACACACCACCCGCACCCAACGAGGACTGCTTCACTGACCTGGGCCGACGACCATCCCAGTGGACGCCTGCTCCGGGCCAGTTCCAGGCAGTTGATCTTTTCGCGGGCGCCTGCCAACGCGCTGTGGGCCGGTTTAACTTTTCCAGGCGTCCATCTCGACTCAACATCTCCCCAGCCGAACTCTCGGCCCTTCGATCCCTCCGACGCCGCACGGACATCATCATAAAACCGGCTGATAAGGGTGGAGCCGTGGTAGTATGGCGCGCGGACCTCTACGAGGCCGAAGCTCTCCGTCAACTTCGAGATACCTCATTCTACCGCCCTCTGCCCTCCGACCCCACGCCCAGCTACCAACAGACTGTGTCCTCCACTATCCATGACCTCATCCTCTCCTCCCATCTCCCCGCCACCGCCTCCAACCTTATTGTTCGCACCCCACGCACCCCCACCATTTACTTCCTCCCCAAGATCCATAAACCGAACAACCCTGGCCGCCCCATCGTCTCCGCCTGCAACTGCCCCACCGAGCTTATCTCAAAATACCTAGACCGGGTCCTCGCCCCCCTAGTGGCTTCTCTCCCTTCCCACATTCATGACACTAACCACGCGCTTCGTCTATTCAACTCTTTCTCTTTCCCTCCCGGCCCTTCTAAGCTTCTCTTCACTCTAGACATCCAGAGCCTCTATACAGTGATCCCCCACGACGAGGGGCTGTGTGCCCTGAAGTTTTTTCTAGACCAACGCCCCAACCCACAACCCGACACCTCCACACTCATTCGTCTGGCCGAACTTGTCCTATCTCTCAACTGCTTCTCGTTCGCGGGAGATATCTACCAGCAGGTCTCGGGAGTGGCCATGGGGACGAGAATGGGCCCCAACTACGCGAACCTCTTCGTTGGTTATGTTGAGGCCCAAATATTCTCCAGTTTCACTGGTCCCACTCCCGAACTATACGGTCGGTATATCGACGACTGTATCGGTGCCACCTCTCTCTCCCGCGAACATCTTGACTCGTTCCTCTCTTTCGTTCAATCTTTCCATCCTGCCCTCCACTTCTCCTGTACTGTCTCTGACACCTCTGTCCCCTTTCTCGACATTTCGGTCAGCATCCTCCACTCCGCCCTTAGCACCTCCATCCACTACAAACACACAGACTCACACTCCTATCTCAACTTCTCCTCCTCCCACCCTAGACACACAAAACTTTCCATCCCCTATTCCCAATTCCTCCGTCTACGCAGACTTTGTAGCGACAGCCATGACTTTGAGACTCAGTCTCAACTCATGGCTCACCACTTTAGCCTGCGTGGATATCCACCCACCACCATCCACACCGCCCTTGCCAGAGCACGTTCTGTGGACCGTGCATCTGCTCTCTCCCCCCGAACCCGCCCTGCCGTTTCCCGCCTCCCTTTTCCCCTCACCTACCATCCCACCACCCTACCCCTCCAACGCTCCATTCTCCGAGCTTTTCGGCGCCTCCAGTCCGACCCCTCCACCTCCCACATCTTCCCTAATCGACCCCTCCCCTCCTTCAAACGAGCCCACAACCTACGGGACCTCTTGGTCCACAGCTTCTTCCCCAACCCAACCTCCCAACCTGGCTCTTTCCCCTGCTCCCGTCCACGCTGCCGCACTTGCCCTTACCTCTCCAACACCACCCTCCTCACCAGCACCCATCACCGACCCTATCGCATCACCGACTCCTTCACCTGCACGTCTACCAACATCATATATTGCCTCTCCTGCTCTCTCTGCCAATCCCTGTACATCGGACAAACGGGGCGGCGCCTGGCCGACCGATTCGCGGAACACCTCCGAGATATCAACGTCGGCAATGACACCCCGGTGTCACGCCACTTCCGTTCTGCCGGCCACTCCTTGCGGCAACACCTGTCTGTGTTTGGATTGTCCATGCACAGGGGCCATCCGGACTCCCGTTTGCGCCGTGAACAGGGATTAATCTTCTATCTTCGCTCCTTTGCGCCACATGGGCTCAACTCCCCTCCACTCTTCATCTAACCCCCTCCTCCTGTCTCTCTCCCCCACCCTCCCTCCTACCACCCATCTCTCCCCTCCCCCACCTCCTGCTCCGACTCCTACTTCTTTGTACCTCTCTTCATACTTCTCTCCACTCCCACTTCTCTTCACCCCTACTCTTTCTCTCCTCTCTCTTACTCTCTCTCACTCTCTTCTCTCGTACTCCCCCCTCCCCCCTCTCCCGTACTCCCCCCTCTCTCACTCTTACTCTCTACACTCTTACTCTCCTACTCTCTACACTCTTACTCTCTTACTCTCTCACCCTTACTCTCTCACTCTCTTCCCCTCTCTCTCACTCTCTTTCTCTTCCTTTCTTCTTCCCCCCCCATACCCCTCTTCCCTCTCTCTCACTCTCTTTCTCTTCCTCTCTTTCTCTTCCTCTCTTTCTCCCCCCATACCCACCTTCCCCTCTTTCTCCCCCCATACCCACCTTCCCCCTCTCTCAATCCCCCTTCCCTCTCTTATACCCACCCTCTCTCCTCTCTTCCTCTCCCCTCCCATACCCATCTTCCCCCTCTCTTACATCCACCTTCCCCTTCTCCCTCCTCGTCAACACCCCCTCATAAGCTCATCCCACCACACCCCAACACACTCCTACTCTACCTTCCCACTCCACCCCATCCAATTCCTTACACCCACCACCCACCCCTACCCACATACCCCACCCTACCCACATACCCCTACCTCTACCCCACACTCCACCCATGCCTTCCCCACCTCCCAACACCCTCACATCACACCACACCAATACCCTTGCATCACACCACGCACACCACACCAATACCCTCGCATCACACCACGCACACACTACAACTGACCAACTACTTTCTTCCTTTCTCCCTTCCCCCATTTTCACACTACATACGTCAAGATCACCAGCAGTCTACCTCCCACACACAGCCCCTCGTTCCCGATCACCGTTTGTTATCTCCCCCTTTCTTAGCTCTCCTGAAATAAGAATTTCTAACTTCCGGTCAGTCATTGTTATGATCGGCCATTATTATGATTGACCGTTGACTGAACACTATTCAATTTTTTTTCTCCGTGTTTTTCTCCTTGTCTCCGTATTCTTTCTGTTGAAGAGCGTAGCTCGAAACGTCAAAGACTTTCCGTATTCCCGAGCGTCATACTAATATATACTTTTGTTATTTACACCACCTGTCCTCGTCTGTTGTTATTTTTTGTATATTCTCCCATATATATATATATACATATATGGTGGGGGGGGGATGTACGTGTGTGTTTATTTATGGAACAAATATGACAAGTCTATTCTCTATAGATATAAGCATAAAACATTAATTTAAGAATCTGTCCACTTTCGCATCATACTACGATAGAGAACTTTTATAACAGATTGACAGACAGGGAAAACCTCAATGAAATGTTATCGAACTGTTTTCGGAAGTAAATGTCTCATTGCATTGATTTCTAACTCTGTCACATTCATTCATTCTAAACTTATCTTTTGGATTGCAAGTTATGTATATACAATTTGCCATAGAAATTTCACGTTTGTAATACCAATAGAACCTGATTCTCCCTGTCTAACTTTACTCATCTAATGTAAACACACACACACACACACACACACACACACACACACACACACACACACACTCACGCACGCCCACACACACACACACACACACACACACACACACACACACACACACACGCACACATATATATACGACGGTCTTCTTTCAGTTTTGTCCACCAAATCCGCTCACAAGTCTTTGGTCTGGCCGAGGTTATAGTAGAAGAACCACGTGGTTAAGAAGCAAGCTTCTCACCACACACCTACGCCTGCGCCTGCGTCTAGACGTACAAGACAGCAGCAAGAAATTCAAGGGGGCAGCCATTTTGAATTTTCCCTACCAGTCTAAAAACCTGAAAAGTAAGAAACAAAATATTTCAGAACGTAACTGATATAATCATTTATAACTGGGAAAATTTAAAGTTATTTTCATCAAAATCTTCGCATGAAATAAAGAAAATGGCATTACTTTTTGACTCACCCTCCTATTTTTGTAAGTCAATATTATGTTCTTCTGTGTTATCAGTGCATTTAAACCACATTTTAAGATCATCTCTGCAAATTTTCTGTAGAAATTATTGCCAGCACACATTTTGTTGTATTTCGTAGCCGTGGCGTCAGATGTATACAAACAATATACATGTATATATATATTCTTTTTTGTCGAATACAATTTATTATGTGGTAGATTTCAGAAATCTCTTTACCAACTCCGGCAGCGAAGAAAACCAGTTACCGAAACGTTATGATAACCCGGAAAGGTGCACTTTCGTTTGAAAATACATATTTAATGTAGATTGTATTGTCTGAAAATATTTTCCTATTTATATCATTCACGTAATTATTAGCCCTAGCGTTGACAAGCTGCATTATTCCCAGAATAAACAGAGGCAATGGATACCACTTTTAGAGAAATTATGAAATCTGTGCATGGGCTTCTATCTACAAAAAATGCACATATACAAAGGCATGCGCACACAGAAACAGACAACTATAAATATAGACACACACACACAAATACACATACACACGCACACACTATGTATGCATATACATATAAGTACACGCGCCTAAATGGGCTTCTGCGTACGTTGATTGGATCATTTTAGTACAAGTTATCATTTGATGTGCGTAGAGAATTGAAAATCTGATGGTTCATCGGTTTTATGTTTAGTTGGAGGTTGCCAAAACACAAATATACACAGACACACACACATACACACATACATACGTGTATATATATATATATATATATGTAGATAGGTAGATAAATATATATATATATATATATATATATATATATATATACAGAGAGAGAGAGAGAGAGAGAGAGAGAGAGCGAGAGAGAAATGATATATTTGACAAAAAGAAGATGAATATACGTGCGTTGTATATTCATCTTCAATGACAAATATTATAAAGCAATCATTTAAATATAGTCTTGAGAGTGTACGTGTTTGTTTGTGTGTGTGTGTGTGTGTGTGTGTGTGTGTGTGTGTGTGTGTGTGTGTGTGTGTGTGTGTTGTATGTGTGTGTTTATGTGTAGGTGTGTAAATGTGCATTTGTGTATGGATGTATGTATATACGTATGCAGATACATTGACACTCATATCATTATCATTATCGAGCGAACATCGCCTTTAACATGAAACCGACTAGAAAATTACTTATTCATAATACCTTTGATCTTCCATACAGATCAAAAACTCACTGTACACATTACCCTCCCCCACCAATATATGCGTCTGTGTACATATACATACATGCATACAAACATACATGTATACACAGACACATTTATATCCTTATAAACCTACATATATATATATATATATATATATATATATATATTATATATATATATATATATATGTATATATATATATATACATACATTCATTCAAATTGACATATACTCATTAGTCCAAAATATTACATATACATACGCACACACATACACGTGTGTGTGTGTATATAAAGTTAGGTTGTAGTCTATTAAGAACTTAGTAGAGTACAGTATAAACGTCATCCGTCTTCAGATTTCACCCTGTTCTATCCAGCTGAAGAGAAATGATGATGATGATGATGATGATGATGATGACGACGACAATAATGATGTTGCTGATGAACGAAAAGACGATAAGAGGATGTGCGTAGAAAGACAACTGCTGGGAGTGGACATGGGAGGTCATTGTTATCTTCAGTAAAACAATGGGAAAAGTTCACAATGAATGGAATTAGTTAATCGTAAGCTGATGTTAATAATGGCAAGATTTATAGGTGGTGGGGGGATAGAAGAAAAACGGCTAGTTTTGTAGCACGTTATACGTGATTACATGCATACTTATGTATTTATATATATATACACACACACACACATACATACACACACACATACATACACACACATGCATATATATATATATATATATATATATATATATATATATATATATATATATATATATATATATATATATATTCGAAGTTTGGAATTGCATTTAACTCTAATATCTAAAATCATCGGTCGGACATACATAGTGCCTGTGTTTTCTTTATATGCCAATTTGTTGCGTCGTGTAGAGAGCCTTCCCGGGATGTTATCCCGAAGCAAGTTGGCATATTAACAAAACAGACAGTCTGTATGTGCCACCAATAATATATATATATATATATATATATATATACTTTATTTAAAAGCAGCAGAAATATAACAAAAGTCTGTTACTCGGAGTTTCACGTTCCCGTTCATCGACAGTTTTGTTTGAGTACTCTTTTTTCCACTTTGTTGCACACTTTATGTGCTTACTCCGGTATATATATATATATATATATATATATATATATATATATATATATATATATATGGGAGAATATACGAAAAAACAACAGACGAGGACAGGTGGTGTAAATAACAAAAGGATGTATTAGTATGACACTCGGGAATACGGAAAGTCTTTGACGTTTCGAGCTACGCTCTTCAACAGAAAAAATACGGAGACAAGGAGAAAAACACGGAGAAAAAAATTGAATAGTGTCCAGTCAACGGTCAATCATAATAATGGCTGATCATAACAATGGCTGACCGGAAGTTAGAAATTCTTTGTTCAGGAGAGCTAAGAAAAGGGGGAGATAACAAACGGTGATCGAAGAACGAGGGGCTGTGTGTGGGAGATAGAATGCTGGTGATCTTGACGTATGTAGTGTGAAAATGGGGAAGGGAGAAAGCGGTTGGTCAGTTGTAGTGTGTGCGTGGTGTGATGCGAGGGTATTGGTGTGGTGTGATGTGAGGGTGTTGGGAGGTGGGGAAGGCACGGGTGGAGTGTGGGTTAGGCTGAGGGTGGGGTAGAGGTAGGGGTCTGTGGGTAGGGTGGGGTATGTGGGTAGGGGGTGGGTGGTGGGTGTAAGGAATTGGATGGGGTGGAGTGGGAAGGTAGAGTAGGAGTGTGTTGAGGTGTGGTGGGATGAGCTTATGAGGGGGTGTTGAATTCTTATACAAGAATGTTGTTGACATGACTTCGAACTTTTGGCCTCCTAAATTAATATGAAGACAAACATTAACACACACGGACACATACATACATACGCGCGCGCGCACATACATATACATATATAAATATACTCGTTCACATGTATATGCTGGCTTCCGGCATGCGGAGCATTCGATTGCTAGCACCTGTATATGCAGATTGTTTCTATATATATATATATATATATATATATATATATATATATATATATCTTCTACCTTTTATCTTTTACTAGTTTCAGTCATTAGACTGCGGCCATGCTGGGGCACCGACTTGAATTTTTAGTTGAAGCAATCGACCCCACTACTTACATTTTAAGCCTGGTACTCATTCTATCAGTCTCTTTTGTCGAGCCGCTAAGTTACGGGGGTCGTAAACACACCAACACCGGTTGTCAAGTGGTGATGGGGCGGAGGTCAAACATAGATCGAAAGACACACACAAATGTATATATATATATATATATATATATATATATATATATATATATATATATATATATATATATATATATATATATGATGTGTTTCTTTTAGTTTCCGTTTACCAAATCCACTCACGTGGCTTTGGTCAGCTCGAAGCTATAGTAGAAGGCACTCGTCTAAGGTGTAACGTAGTGGGACTGAACCCGGGACCATGTGATTCGGAAGCAAGCTACTTTCCATATAGCCACTCCTGTGCATATATATATATATATATATATATATATATGTATGTATGTATGTATGTATGTATGTATGTATGTATGTATGTACACACATATGCAAACACACACGCGCACACACACACAGATACCCCTGTAAAAGCATTTATAATACCTATTTGCATTTATATATAAAGAGAGAGAGGAAGGAAGACATAGAGAAGAACAGAAAGATAAAGAGATGCATATGTACGCTATATATGCACCAGAGAAAAAAAAAGAGTGACTGAAGAGAGAGAGAGAGAGAGAGAGAGAGAGAGAGAGAGATAGACGACGAAATCCTGTACAGTACATTTACAAGTATTTATGGTGCTATACTTGTAACTCTTTCTTATATGTACATACATAAGTGTGTGTGTGTGTATACATATATGAGTGTGTGGGTGTCAATATATATACATATGTGAGTGTGTGCGTGTATGTTTATCGTGCACGCGTGTGTGGCTTTGTGAGTGTTTTTTCGTGCGTGCTTCTACACACGCACGGATTCCTTTATTTCATTATATCTTGCTGTCTAGACAATATTATTTCGTTGAACCTGATCGAGAAAGAGGCCATCTGTATCACTTGATTCTGATTGAAGGAATACACACACACACACTGAAAACATCACACACACACGCACACACACAAACACACATACACCACAAACACACACACAAACCATTGACATACACTCGAAAACATACATACGCATTCGCACGAAGACTAAAATAGATTAAAATTGAATGGCTGTGTGACATTAACAAATCATTAACTTGTTTTGCAATGACAAGGCTTTTTAACCTCTTCATATCAAATATAAATGAAAATTTCCCATATTGTCAGAATAATAATAATAGTATGTCTTATGTGCTTGTCTGTTACTTATTTCAATATTAGATCGTGGCCATGCTAAGGCATCACCTTGAAGAATTCTTAGTCTAATGAATCAACCACACTGTCATCATAAGCATCTACAGGGATGCTGATGACAAATATGTTAGTGTCATCTTTAAAACTATCATCATAACCTCCGTCATCCTCATCCTCAACGTCCTCCTCCTCTTCCTCATCATCATCATCATCATTATGTCGAAAAGCGTTTTATAATGTTATGTAACTAAAAACCAAAAGTAATGATTTGTCCTCTTTAGTGCTTTCTCGTTTTGGGGAAAATACTTGAAATTCTGAATTCATTTTCTTTTTTTTTTCCTTTTTTTTTTTTAACGCTACTACCAAAACAAAACGATAACAGATTTAACAAACGCCCCCTCCTAACAATTCGAATGTAAACAAACATCTTTCTGCAGACAGTTGACAGTCGGAAAGGAAAAAAAAATCAATAGTAGAGTAGAATACATTTATTCCACAACACGGAAAAATAATGAATTTCTGAGAGAAAACGAGACAATTAATAGAAGAACAACAGAGGCAAGAATATAAACATATTTGCTCTCCGAGTGAATTGACAAAAATATGGCTTAATGGTTAAGGTGTTCGATTCTTGATTGTAAGATTGTGGTTTCGATTCCTGAATTGGGTAATATGTTGCCCTCTTGAATAACATCTCTTTATTTCGCGTTATTCGAGTCAACTCTTATCGTAATAAAACGAGTATACCTGTGACAGGTCGACGCCTGTCCCAAGGATCAATATATACACCACAGAAACCGGAAACTCGCCTTATGACTCAAGATAGAAATCGTGTGAAGCCTTCCTCGAGCAACTTGGCCTTCGATTTGAATGTTATGATGGCTAAAGTTCTGCCCGAACAACCTGCGTTTCATGAGAAGCTGCATCAATATCGTTTAGCAAACTGCAAGCAATGACGAGAGTATTTTATCCGTGCATTGCGAAGAATCTGGAGAGCATTCATGCATCCGAAAGGTGAATTTCATGACGACTTTAGCAATGTGTGCAATAATATATATATATATACGTCGTCTGGCAAGGAAGAAACTACAGAAATCTATGCATAATATTGGTGTTAGCAATAGACTGGAAGTTTGTTCATTATCGATTTCATTGAAAGTAAAGCTAGAAACGTAATTCTCTCTTCCTCAAGTAATCATATATGTGTGAACGCATGCGCCTGTCAGTACACGTGCCATACATACACACATATATAGACACACACACACATATATATAAGCACACATATATGTAGGTTTATCTGTATGTGTCTATGTCCGTGTACATAAGTAAATGTATACGTTCATGTGTATATACATCTTTATATATATATATATATATATATATATATATATATATATATATATATATATATATATATATATATATATATATTATATACATATATATATATATGTATGTATGTATGTATGTATGTTTGTATGTGTGTACATATATGTATGTAATGTATGTATGTATCTATGTAGGTATGTGTGTATGTATCTATGTGCCGAATAATTGAAATTCAGATAAGAGCACAGACAAAAAAACTCAACTCGCCATTAAAATTCAAATACGTATGTTTCTCTTAGGAAACATACGATTTTCTACAACTGTTTTATTTCATATGTATTTACCAATCTTTCTCTTTCCTACGTCTGTATGTGTGTAATCCGTAAAGATTCTGTATGTAGTTGCGTCTCCTAAGGGAATTAACCATATTTGAATTTTAATACTGCGTTGTTTTTTGTTCTCTGTTATTAACTGCAGTTAAGCGATACAGTTTGTTAGTGGTTAAGTATGTTTCCCCAAAGATGGTGGAATAAGAAGGTATTAGCGAAAAGTTTTATGTTCTTGAAATTCCCTAAGGAAACATACTATTTTCAACAACTGTTTGGCTTATGTTGGATCTGTAACACTTCTTCACTACAAAATGTACGACAGTTATAACAAATGCAAGCACAACACCGAATTTCCGGGCCCTGATATTCCGGGGCCTTATATCAGGTCATTTGGGGGCATTCACCGTTGCAGAGTGTTGCTGCATTAGCCATTTGTCGGTATATTCCCGTGTCCTCCCGGGAGATATGTCGGATGGAGTCCCAGTCAGACGGAGTCTCCATCTCCACAAGATACCTCTTCATCTTCCAAGACTATGTGCTATGTGGTCTACCAACGCAAACCATCAACCCAGTCGGATCCTCAGGGAGTAGGACTCACTAAACAGCGTCTCTCTCTCTTTCTCTCTCCCTCTCTCGCTCTCTCTCTTTCTCTCTCCCTCTCTCTCTCTCTCTCTCTCTCTCTCTCTCTCTCTCTCTATATATATATATATATATATATATATATATATGTAACGGGCTTTTTTCAGTTTCCGTCTACCAAATCCACTCACAAGGCTTTGGTTGGTTCGGGGCTATAGTGGAAGACATTTGCTGAAGGTGCCACGCAGTGGGATTATTGAACCCGAACTATGTGGTTGGGGAGCAAGCTACTTACCACACAGCCACTCTTGCGCCTATAAAAATTACACGCAAACATATATATGTGCGTAATGCATGCACAGGCACACAAACTCATAAATGTATATAATGTATGCATGTATGACGTCAGAATTGGCAGATTGGAATTAAGATAGCATGGTTAAATCATTATCTTATATATTCGTCTTCTATATTTACATGAACACCCCAATAACCATTCCCAACATCCTTGAGCAATTAAGCTATCAAGGACCAGACTAAGTAGTTTATCCTTACATCACTCCACGTTCAAGAGGTCGGCGCTGAAATTTATAATGAGATACCAAAAACACAAACACTATGTGTAGCGTAACATAAACAACTTGATAGAAATAGTAAAGAATCGTCTGAAAGTGGACTCGTTTCAGATGAGTGTTCAATTATGTAAGTATGCAAGTTCCTACGTATATATATATATATATATATATATATATATATATATATATATATATATATATATATATATATAGATAGATAGATAGATACATACATATGTATACATACATATATAGATACGTATATATGTACATATGTATATGTATGCTAGTGTATATATATACTTGCCCACATATTTTATATATATGGATAAATGTATAATTTTATATATGGACATATCATGTCCTTATATAAATGTGTGTACATATTGCGTGGGCATGTCTGCATGCTAAATAGCTTGCCACTCAACCACATAGTTTCATATTCAATCCCTAGCCAAGTCCTTCCTACATTATGGCCAACAAACGCCTTGTGAGGGGCTTTTGAATTGCGATACAATTCTATTAACAGTAGCAAGCGGAATTTGAAGATTTTTGGCAACTTTTCGCTTGCTAAGATTGACCAACAATACGACCTCTTTGAAAATCTGACAGTTCTGTTGAATTGTTTTGTGCGTGGCATGGTTACTCTTCAGAAATGTTTAATATAATAATACCTGGAATGAAAAAGAATAATTACATTGTAAATTCTACATCGCTGAAAACATATTAAAAACTAAGAGCAGAAAGTTTGAAAATTAAATGTGTCTATTTACTTCCTGCATGTCTATTTCTATATATCTTATATTTGCGGAAGCATTTGTGGTGAGGACAGTTTAGTTTAATGGTTCGGAGCACCGCTACGCGTAGTCACGGAGGTGTGAGTTCGTGTCTCATAGCTGGCTGCCAACACTTTTTTCTGTAAAATAGGTGTAGCTTATCCTGTTCAGGCTATATTATTACCATTATCCTGCGTTTGATAATTTAAAATCACTTCTGTAACTTTCTAAGACATCTGAACGCTTCTAAAGCAAACTTCGATTATTTGTTTACTTTCACCGTAATTTGAATATGTCTATCTATATATTTTTTTTACATATATATGTTATATCTATCTGCACATCATACGTAGACCAACACACGCACATGAATTTACCGAAATAATGTTTAATTTTGTTTTTCTGCATTAATGTCTACAAAGGGCTTAGAATATTTCAAACACAACAAAGAGACTTACAAATTCGAGTTAATGGCCACCACATTGTTTGCATATGGGTGAAACATACATCAATGAAACATCATGTATTTATGCATTAAACGGATTTATATTTAATCTGACTTTAAGGTGTTTATGGACACACACTAACATACCCCATCCACAGACACACAAACACGCGTGTATATATTTATACATACATATATATTCATATATGGGTGTGCATTTGTCTGCCTAATAACACATATTTATACCTACGTCTATACACACATACATACATACATATATATGTATATGTATATGTATATGTATATGTATATATATATATATATATATATATATATATATATATATATATATATATATATATATATATATGTATGTATATATATATATATATATATATATATATATATATATATATATATATATATATATATATATATATATA
>NC_142936.1:3850863-3863363 GCF_046866305.1 Octopus bimaculoides
ATCACTAAATTCTTGTATAAATATAGGTAGCCAACAACATACAGGCTCACATTCTATGAACAGCGCTCACTTTATGACTAGAATATGTTACACATGAACACAACTTCTTAAAATATCCGTCTGAATAACGTATTTATTCTTGTTGATATTTTCAAGGTTTTCGAGCCATACATAAGAGCTAACTTTATCAAAACTGATGCTGTCGGCGTCCTAAATGCATTATGAGACGACTGAATGTGGTCCAAGGTTTGCCCTGACTGATTTCCAGGCCCATAGTATCACTTTCAAAGTATTCCACATGTTTGCATTCATGCATAGAGATACGTTTTTCTCACAATCCTACGCTCGGGCATGAACACAGGCAACTATTTACTGTGACAAGGAGGAATGGCTAACTACAACAGGCAAAGATAGAATACTTTCTGAGAATTCTAAATCCGAGTCTATAACAGGAAATAGTCCGCAACTTTTACACAGATTAGCATATAATACGTGAGTTCGTATTTGTGTGTGTACTGTTACGCATATGGTTATATATGCTCGTATGAACATTGACCTAAATAGATACATACATACATGCATACATACATGCATACATACATACATATATAATACATACATACATACATCAATGTACAATATATTAATGTGAGAGTGTGTGTCAGTTTGTGAAACAGAAAGGGGAAACGGGGAATCCTGTACGCGCGGAAATACATACAGTGAGAGACAAAGAGAAAGGGAAGGCGAGAGAGAGAAAGAGAGGGGAAACACACACACGTTTACATACTAACATATATTATGCATATATATATATATATATATATATTTATATGCATACATATAAACACATACAAGATGTGTGTGTGTGTGTGTGTGGTGCTTCTTTCTCGTGTAATGCATGTTTGTACATAAATCTGATAGATGTGTAATACAATACATTAATGCAAAAACCAATTCCATGTGACAAAAAATGGTTTGTTTGTGTGAGTGAAAGCAGAGAGGTGGTGATTTTATAGATTCGCAGGTTTTCTTCTTTCTCTTTTTCATTTTCGTTGCCTTATTGCTTCGCCATTATTATCACCACCACCATTATTATTATTATTTATTTATTTATTTATTTATGTGTTTCAGCCAAGTGGCTGCGGTCATGCTATTATTATTATTATTATTATTATTATTATTATTATTATTATTATTATTATTAACGCAGCGTACTAGCAGAATCGTTAGGACACCGGGCAAATTCCGCCGAGGTAGCCTTTGACTTTCATCCTTTCGGGGTCGATAAAATAAATACCAGTAGAGTAATGGGGTCGATGTAGTCGACTAGTCCCCTCCACGGATTATTAACGTCAGTAATATCTCCACGCTTTATCTATTGTCTCTGGGAAGGAGGAAATCTGAAGTTGACCTCAGCCTGTTACGAAATACCGCAAGATATCTTACTCAGTGCTCCAGTGTTTTTGTTGCCAGTACACGTGGACGTATAGCTATATGTGCGCATGCGTGATTGCATATACCTACGTGGAACTCCATCGATTATGGCGACGAGGGTTCCAGTTGATCAGATCAACGGAACAGCCTGCTCGTGAAATTAACGTGTACCCTTAACGTAGTTCTTGGGGAGATTCAGCGTGGCACAGTGTGACAAGGCTGGCCCTTCGAAATACAGGTACAACAGAAACTGGAAGAGTGTGAGAAAGTTGTGGTGAAAGACTACAGCAGGGTTTGCTAGCACTCCCTGCAGAGACTCCCGGATCTTTAACTATTTTCACTCAATAAACATTCACAACGCCTGGTCTGGGACTGAACCCGGAACTATGTGGTTGGTAAGCAAGCTACTTACCACACAACCACTCCTGCGCATATATTTATGCATCCAATCTATACCGATGCGTGTGTGTGTGTGTATGAGTATATGTGTATGAGTGCGTTTTCTCTTTGTATAGATCACTTCGCACTTATGCGACTACAGTTTGACAACCGACTTAGATTAGTTTACGCTCCGTACACAAAATGGATCGAAAATAATGTTCAATTGAATCAGTACCAGGCTTACAATACGCACGTAGGCCTATGTGTATTCGACTAGAATTCTGAAAGGTGTCCCAGTATGGGCACCGGTTGAAAGTCCTTAGTTAAACAATCACTAAAACAAGAGAACAACAGATTTTAGCTTTATACATACATACAGAGAGAGAGAGGGGGGAAGAGACGGTGAGGAGAAATAGTGAGAGATGGATATAATAGGGAGAAGGGAGAAAAAAGGAGAGGAGAGGAGAGAAAAGGAGAGAGAGAGAGAGAGAGATAGGAAGAGAAGGAGAAAGAAAGGTCGCGAAGTACGAACAGATAAACGAGATATCCGAGACAATAATTGACACGAAGGAAACGGATATATGAGAATACCTGTTTTTATGAAAGCATATATATCTTAGATTTTGCGTTTAAATGCTATAATGTGTGTGTGTGTATGTATATATATATATATATATATATATATATATATATATATATATATATATATATATATATAGATCGATATATATATATATATATATATATATATACGATATATATTTCATATACATATTTACAATTATATATATATATATATATATATATATATATATATATATATACATATATATATATATATATATATATATGTATTATGTATGTATATTTATATATAGATATGCATGTGTATATGAGTGAATGTGTGTGCGTGTGTGTCTGTGTCTGTGTGTGTGTGTGTGTGTGACTGAGAAATACAGAGAAATGCAGAGAGTACAGAGAACCGACCGGAATAAGAATGGAGACAATAACTTGAACAAGAACGTACATATCTACACAAATGTATACACACGAACCCACAGAGATATTCAGACACACCCACATAGACACGCACACGGACACATATACACACACACACACACACATACGTATATGTGTATGGATGTGTTTATACACACACAGATGTATATATGAATATATGAATGTGTGGCGGCGCAATGGCTCAGTGGTTAGGGCAGTGGACTCGAGGTCTTAAGATCGCGGTTTCGATTCCCAAACCGGGCGTTTCTGTTGTAACTGTATTTCAAAGGGCTAGACTTGTCTGTCACATTCTGTGTCACGCTGAATCTCCCAGAGAAGAATGTTAAGGGTACACGTGTCTGTGGAGTGCTCAGCCACTTGCAGGTTATTCTGTTGATCGGATCAACTAGAACCCGCGTATCGTAACCGACGGAGTGCCACGATATAAATGTACGTGTTTACACGTAGATATGTACACATACGCACATACGTGTGTGTATAATTATATATATATGTACATATATGCGTTTATATAATTATATACATATATATATATATATATATATATATATATATATATATATATATGTATATATATGCGTTTATATAATTATATATATATATATATATATATGTGTGTGTATTTATATATAGATTATGTATATATATGTGGGGGGGTTGTATGTATGTAGGAACAGTGATTGAGAGAAAAAGGGAAACCATAGAAAGAGACAAATTCAAAGACAGTAAAAGAATGAGAGACAAAGAAAGAGAGAGAGTAAGAGAGAAAGAGAAAGAGCAATAGTTTCGAGTGAGTTCTCACCAAAGCCTATTTCAGTCGTTTTCAAGAGAAATTCTTGCATTCTTCTGTTTCGTTTAATTGGACTCTGATCGTTTCTTATCATTTTTTTTTCTCCAATATATTTTCCCCATTTATTCTTCACTCAACGTACAATGTATTCAATTATTTCGATCTATTTCTCATGTCCCCAAGCAATCAAATTCTCCCTTCTATTCATTTACATCACATAATTTTTTCCCTTTTTTTTGGCTTCTGTTCTTCTTGCTTTTGTTTTAGTTTTCTTTTGTCGTTTCTTTCATTTTCGATCTTTCTACTCTATCGTTCCTATTTCTACCTTTTTCTTCCTTTCCTTTTCTGCTTTTTTTTCCCTTTTGTATTTGTCTTTTATTTTGATTTTCTACTTCCCTTTCTTTCTTCCGATCTATCCACCTTTTCTCTTCCTTTCTTTCTCTTTTGTTCATTCCCTTCTTCGCTCTTTCGGTTTTGTTCTTTTCTCTCTTCCTTTCTTCCTTCTCTTCATTCACTCATTCCATCATTTGTAATTTCCTTCTTCCAGATTCATTTTTTCTGTTCTGCCTTCCTCACATTCTTCTTCCTTTCATTTTCGTTCTTTCTCCCTACTTATTTTCTCCTTACTCATTCATTTATTCTTTCTTTCTGTCTTTTTCTCTCCTTTCTTTCTTCTTTCTTTCTTTCATTTTCTTATCTACATATTTCATTATTTTTAGATGCTTTATTTTCCTTCTGGCACGTTCGATGTGGTTCATCCTCCCTTTCTTCTCTTCATTCATCCAATCAATCATTCATACATTAATACTTTCTTTCTTTCTCTTATCTACATGTTTCATTCTGTTTTTTTTCCTTTCTAGAACATCCGATATGCATTTCTAATGCACATTTAGTCTTCTTCTACTTGTGTGCCCCACCCACTCGAGTAAGAGACTTCTGACCAATCTATCTGCTAGTCTAACCTACCATTTAATCCACTTATTTAATTTTTTTTTTCTTCTTCTGTCTTGCTCATTCGATTGTTACTTTCATGAAGAAAAATCCAAGCTCCAACCCACTCTGTTACTATAACGGAACAATTGACATATCTAGGAAGAACAAAACTCACGATTATTGGTTAGAGATCGAACTAATCAAAATCGGAGAAGATTTCAACAAATTGTATGAAAAATAAAATTGTTTCAACTCTAAGAATAACTGCAATAATCCGAAATAATATGTGTATGTATGTATGTATGTATGTATGTATGTATGTATGTATACGTGTGATTGTCCGTTTCTGAGTACTTATATATATATATATATATATATATATATATATATATATATATACACACACTGTCTTAAGAAAAACCACATATAGGATAATGTATTCCGTCTATTTGCTTGAATGGAATATATTTATTTATATCTCTGTCTTTCAAGACTCGAATACAGCTACCCAGTAGTAACAGCCACTGGGTTCTGGCTTGGTATGTGTTATAGAACTTACATTCCACCCAATGGCTGTCATGGAATGATCTACTGTGAAATGATATATTAATAGGCATAGTTAACTCGGTGATTGTATGAATGATATCGATAAGAGCAGAAACGATCCGTGCATAAACATAGTAACAATATACAGTTGAATAATCATTTAGGTGATTTAAGAAACCATAATGACATAATTCGTGATGCTTCTGTCGGAATTTATGTAAATCTTGGTTTATCAGAAAGATATAGTTATTGATTTCTGACTAAAGCGAAACTTTTGTCTGTTTTGGAAAGAAATAAGCCAAACGTCGGATGCTGTCCCTGTCTTTATGAGTGGAGTGAGTAAAGTCAGCATCAATCTGTAATGAAAGACAGAGGGCGAACTATATTACACATACGGTTAATCTGTAAATCACAGCGCTCACTATGCAGCATAATAACGGATGTAAGAGTGTGAGACTCTCGAGCTGTTTCCATTTAGTAAAAATCAATTATAGATTCAAATTGAAGTCCAAACAAAAAGCTGATTAGTCTGGCTGGAATATAAATTGTCACTATCTGCGGAAAGTTAGCATGAGAATGTATCTCCAGTCAAATATTTTCATGAATGAACTCTGCGTAAGAAAGACTTACGTCCTGACCAAGCTCATCCTTCAATTATTTAATTCAATAAAACAGCTGATTAACACTTACAAATAAAATGTAACTTGATCTCCGTCGGTTTCGATGAGGATTATTGGAGTTGTTCGAAGAACTGATGTAAATATCCATTGAACCACAATTTAAATGCCTAATGTTGGTAAAACAAGCCCAATGTACTAACTTCAATTCAGCTTCGTACCTATCCTCACATACGATCATACATGTTGGCTAATGACCGAAAGTGTATGATCGTGTATACAAGCGGCCGATATGTGGTTCCTCTGAAAGATGTGTGGAGTGACGTAATTCGACAGGACAGCATGCGTAGTTCGGAGATCAGGGAGTCCTTCCAGTTTGACAGGTTGGTTTTTTGCATTCAGAGGTCAAAGCTCTGG
The DNA here is from genome assembly GCF_046866305.1 of Octopus bimaculoides. Classification (NCBI taxonomy): domain Eukaryota; kingdom Metazoa; phylum Mollusca; class Cephalopoda; order Octopoda; family Octopodidae; genus Octopus; species Octopus bimaculoides. Next base: position 3,857,002 of record NC_142936.1, read on the forward strand.
TATTATGAACATGCGATTAGAATGTCAGAGAGAAGAATTGCTAGATGGATTCTGCAAGTCTAGTCAACTGGAAGGAGACTAGGAGTAGACTAAGGATAAGATGGCTGGATAATATCCATAGTCTCAGTTGGTCATTCTTGGGAATCCAGCTGGTAATTGTACTCCAATTTGCAATTTCTGTCTCTCTCCCATCACAAATGCACCAAACTATTAAGTGGTGAATGTGAACCTGTAAGAAACGGCACTATTCGTCACTAACTATTCTTCATTATTCTTCACTAACAGGTGAAATGTTTGGCAGTATTTCGTCTGCCGTTACGTTCTGAGTTCAAATTCCGCCGAAGTCGACTTTGCCTTTCATCCTTTCGCGGTCGATGTATTAAGTACCAGTTGCGTACTGAGGTCTATCTAATCGACTGGCTCCCTCCCCAAAATTTCGGGCCCTGTGCCTAGAGTAGAAAAGAATATGATAAATGAAAGCCACGTATTTGCTTCAAATACTTATCTTTATTTTCTTCTTTCTCTCACGTTGCTTCTAACTCCTCTTTAATTGTTAATTTTTTTCTTTTTCAGCACCTTTCGAAATTTTGTCTATCGTATGTAACCTCTCGCCTTCTATAATAATCGTCGTATTCTCTCATTCCATTTGTGCTATTGTAGCTATACATGTATAATACATACATACTTACATATATGTGTGTGCGTGTGCGCATGCGTGTGTGTGTGAGTGTGTGCCTCAATGTGTGTACGTGCGTGTGTAATTTTCCCATTTCCAATGATCAGGTTAATAGAGGTAATATCGAACAGAGTAGACTGTTCCGTACCTGAGTTACTTAGAACTGCTGATGCTCCTTCTGCAGTTGTTTATAACAGTATTGGCCCTTATCCAGAATACCTATGCTCCGAGGTGTTTCATTTGTAATATTTGGCCATTTTTGTGGCATAGAATATTTAGGATTACGTTACCCTATGTCTCCCAGATTAGTTAATACGTAAATCTAGGTCTTGTTACCCCAATGATCATATCTCAGTTCCAACATCGGTCTTTGCAGAAGTACAATCCTTTAAATTTACGGGACCTAAATTTATTGTTTTCTACTAAGCTATTAATAACATGAGTTTCTTAAGTGTTCACTTTAATGAAACGCAACCAGGCACCTCGTCATTTTTTTCCTTCATTGCCCTCGCTTACAAGCAGCCCAGACATTCCGAACTCAAGTATTTGTTGATTGATTCCCACAAACATATGAAGAAAAGAGGAAATGAAGAAGGGGAAGGAGGGTAGTAGCTCGATTTTGAAACAGTAGCAAATTACTTGTCATACTTGCTGAATAGGTGTTAACAAAATTGACTCGGCTGAACATTTATCGATTAGCATATGTACGAAAGAGATTTTAAAATTCCACGTTCGCTCTTTCGATCGTTTCTTCACTTCTCACTCACTCACTCACTCACTCACTATTTTTCTCTTCTTTCTCTTTGCCTCTCTCTTTCTCTCTTTCTACTCTCTTTCTTTCCCTCATTTTCTCTGCTATTATGTCTATCTCTAATAATCGTTCAGTCTATCATATTCTGTTATTTTCTATTAGTCTGTTAAAATGTTTGTCTTCTTGTATATTTCCACTTGGAAACAAAGACTCAGATCGGCAATAATACAGCCTATCATAAATTTATCGAAGCTGGTAGTTTAGATAATATTTATGGGACAAATTGCCGCAAACGGTTAGAATACAGGCCATAAAAGTGTCTTTTCAGAGATTAAGTGCAAATGTTTCAGCTAGACATAGAAAAAACTAATGTGTAATGGCAATTTTAATAGCATCTAACTTCTTCATTAGTTTTTAATATTTGGAGAGGTGAAATAACGAAGTGGATAAAGACATTCGGAGGGAAAGATACTCTGATGTGATTTCCTATTCAAGTTGTCTTCAGGAAGTCACAACAACTCCATTAAAATATCTCTCAGTTCCTTTTCCCGATTGTTAGGTTCAAATGGGTAGTACCTACATTGAGCTATAGTAAAGCAGCCATTTGTATATTATACTTATAGAAGAGATATTTCGCCACCAGCAAAGGAAAGCTGAATAAACATTAACTGATGTTGCAAATAGCCACTCAACTGAAGAAAATCCGTTATATGCAATAGAAGGATTATTAAATTACTATGACCATTTCTATGTGGTACTTCCCCACGAGTATGATTCTAAACTGCCCCCGGCAGCGGGGCTCTGGTCTGGGAGGTCCAGAGTTTGGAGGATTATAGAAGCATCTCTTGGCCACTATTGTTCTCAGGTCTGCTCGGATCCGGTGTAGTAGCACTTCTCAGGATCACAGCTATGGATTAAAGAGCATGTAACCACTCGAGTCATGGTATGTTGAACTCATGGATTGTGAACAATTTCGGTAAATGTATTTATTAAGTGGCGAAGATCCCGATATATTGAGATGACTGACGTTCAATAAACTTTTAGCGCCCACGCTCCATCAATCCAGTTAGCGAACTACTGCTATCGTCTGTAGTCGTGGCGTTTCCAGATGTGTCATTTCAGGTCCCGAAAGATCAATGCGTCTAGAACTGAAGCTAGACGTTCATATTGCATTGGTAGATCTGAACGTTTGCTGTGGAGGAGTTTTATTGGTCCAGGTAGGTAACCTGACTGGGTCATGTATCATTCTTGATGTTAATACAGTGAGATGGGCAAAACTGCTGAGTTCTTCGTTCTGAGATAATATCTCAAATGGACGTGTTACAAGATATATTCGTAGCTGACAAAAATCATCTCTCCAGTGACCGGTGAATATGGTCGATGCATGTTTGCCTGAACGGGCTTTGACAGTGAGCATGTACTCACAGCCAACCCCATACAAAGAAGAAACGATTCCTTACTGATATACGAAAACAAGGAATAAGCATTAATTGGTATTCCAAATAACTAATCGGCTGAATATAATGACACAGTAGTATCTGAGGAAACTAAAACATGTTGTGTCGCTAAATAGTAATAAAACGAGTTTAAACAGTGGACTTATTTCATGCCTTGGGGAAGAAGAAAAGGCTCGCGTTTCATCAGAGAGTGTTGTTACTCAGCGAAGAGGAAAACGGTAAACGAAAAACTAGATCAAAGACTAAAGAGGACTCAGGACTCAGAGTTTGCGAGTGGCGTTACTCAGTATGGGGTGAGTAACACATATTCCATATTCTCATTTCTCAGGCATCATTCATGTATCATTATTTTAATATTTTGTTTTTAATGTTTGTCATGTTCATTTTCATATCATTCATAGCATCATATTTTTATTTTAATTGTTGTATGTTCCCACATGTGTAATGCCTTTATGGCAATTTAAAAGAAATAAACAAGTTTCCTTCCCAACCATATGATTCCGGGTTCAGTCCCACTGTGTGACACCTTGGGCAAATGTCTTCTACTATAGGCGACCAAAGCTTTGTGAGTAGATTTAGCAGACATAAACTGAAAAAAGCTTGTTGTGTGTGTGTATATATATATATATATATATATATATATATATATATATATATATATATATATATTCATGTGTGTGTCTTTGAGTCTGTGTTTGTGTCCCTACCCTCGCTTGACAACCGATGTTGGTGTGTTTATGTCACCAAAAACTAGCGGTTTGGAAAAAGAGACGGATAGAATATGTACTAGGCTTATAAAGAATAGACCCGGGGTCGATTTGTTCGACTTAAGGTGGCGCTCCGGCATAGCCGGTGTCAAATGACTGGAACGTATAAAAGAGTAAAAGAGCCTATATATATATATATATATATATATATATATATACATACACAGGCATATAGTACTCAAGGGTGGATTGATACTCAAAATGTAAATATTTGTTTCAGATATGTGTATATTAAAGACATCTTTAAATTCGCACATTTAGATTATAGATATACGGACTTACATTTGAAGAGATTAAATATTGCATTTCCATAAGGTTATCATAACATTTAAATTTAGGAAAAAAATATGGATCAAAAGTCTTTACTGTTAAAACCACTGGGCAATAAGATTAATTAGTCTAAAAGATCATATTTCGTCTTTCAATTTGTGGCCATTAGGTGTCAAGTAGGTTCGATTACCAGTAAATGGTTCTATTCTCTCATGGACATCAACGTAGATGTTTGACTTTGTACATTTAGTCTTTGAATATTCAAATGGGTGTTCTGAGAGGGATTTCTGCAAGAGGTGGCATTGAATAGGGGGAAGGTATTTAGAATTCTGTTATATCTTGGGAGAGTCATTATACTAGTAATAAATATATGCACCGCTTCTATTTCACTCCTTTAATTTTATTACTTGGCTAAACAATTAACAAATTAACTAATCGATTATTTTATTAGTCATTCGCTGAATCAATTTATTAGCTAGCTTTGTGGAAGTCCCATCGTCGCCATTCATAAACTCATTAATAACAAACTCTCACTACTTCAAGTATGCTTCAGGTCTGTCCCTCTCTCTTCTACCTTCTATATTTATATAGAATTGTTTTCTGGGTATCAATTTCTTGGTATTAGTGCAATTCTGTGAATATTTTTACGAATTATCTTTTTTTTATATACCTTATATCCCTTTTTAATCAAATTTGTTATTCGCATTTTAGAATTTGAAAATATCCTAATATATATTGAATTTTTGTATAGAAGAGGAACAGTAATTTTGAAATCAATGTTTGAAAATAGTAGTCAGTTTATTGTTTTCATAGCAAAATGCGTGTCATTTCAAATTAAGTCCTGAGACAGATTTTTCTAACAGTGATATTTTTGGCGGACAGTATATTCATACAAAGAAACTGATGAAGAGTCGTTCTCTATTAGTTGTCCCGTTTTCCATTTTTTCTCTCGTTGTTTGCGTATTTAACTCGTTTGTTGTACTTCATGTTGCTTACACAGCTGTGACGTCCGGTACCCACATTTGGAAATATATATATATATATATATAAATATATATATACATGAGAGGTATTGGTATCCAGAAGACCCAACGTGGCAGGTAAGGCTGTGTAAGTGCTACCGGAAGGACTGTAGTTAGACTCTCGGTTCGATACTAATACGAGTGAGAAGTCTAATTCGGGTCTTATGTGAGCATGTATATGTTAAATAAAACGAGACAACAATCCCAAGGTTGTGTGGAATTTTCAGGATATTTATAAAGAGAAAGTTACAATCGTTCTCTTTATAAATGTCCTGAAAATAAATCCCACACAGCCTTGGGTTTGTTGTCTCATTTTCTTTAACATATACATGCTCACACACACACACACACACACACACACACACACACACACACACACACACACACACACACACACACACACACATACACACACACACACATGTATATATATATATATATATATATATATATATATATATATATATATATACATACACTCACACACATGCCCGCGCTCAGATAGAGGTAGAGGGAGGAACGGAGAGAGAGAGGCGTGCTTCGGTTGTTCGACATAATATGAATTAATTAATCAATTAAATAGAATTTTAAATAGCTGTCAATGACACGAGCAGACTGAAGCGCGTTGGTGTTATAATGTTATTCTATTATTATATGTCATGGTATTTTATCTTGTTCTCTTTTAATTATTCTCCCGATGGCACATTCTTAGTGTTCGTGATAATTCCAGATTGGGGTTCTTAAATATGTATTTGTCCTTTCATATATATATATATATATATATATATATATATATATATATATCAAAATAAGCAACAAGGATATCCAGAGGTAATGCAGTACGATCGTTTCATGCAACTCCATTTAATTGAGCAATGCAATTATTACATCAGTTTAAAATGCAGAGCAATCCTCATCTGCACAAAGGCATAGAATTATGTCTTTATATATATATATATATATATATATATATATATATATATATATATATATATATATATATATATATATATATATATATATATATATATATATATATACATAGTTAATTATGAATGTATATATGTATATATGTAGGTGTGTATGTACGTATCTATGTGTCTATTTGTAATAAAGAAATAAAACCGAACCGATATTTTGAAATCATTTAATATGAACGTTTCTGGCTTCCGTAATGTATATTAGGAAAAACAGCCTTTATATAAATACCCCTCAGTTAAAACTTTCACATACATATATGTATGTACGTATGTACGTAGATATGCATACACACATGCATACATACATATATATATATATATATATATATATATATATATATATATATATATATATATATATAAGCATATGTGTATGTGTTTTGATAGTGTGATGTATATCGACGTGTATTCGTGAAGTGCTTTCTTTGAAAACAGATAC
>NC_142936.1:3868363-3870863 GCF_046866305.1 Octopus bimaculoides
GGTGCCATGAAGAAGCACATACATAGACCTTGGAGATATATTACATAATCGAAGATTTTTCCGCAAATCTGCTCTGTCGAAGTTCAGTTTATCCCCGCAGTAACTAAACGTTAACACAGAACAACTGTCTTGTCTAACAGTAAAAATCTTATCCGCTTTCCGTCTTCCTTTGACATTAGAATAACAAAATATAAGTAACATCCTGCTGGATACTTACTCGCCATATGTCGAAGAAAAATATAACACAGTAATGTACAGTAAGAAAACAATAAAACATGATACCATTAGAAAATCACAATGCGTTATGATAGCGATAATGTAATTATATCGCTGCTAATATATATCAATATCACAACGTCATGTTATGTCTACAAGTAGTCTTTCGAACGTATATCATCACCGCTCACCTCCTCGTATCAGCACGTCACTGTGCAACTACGGGCAATCTGTCAACAACAGACTGTGATTTTAGACGGTTTGAAGTGTATATATCGCAAATATAGTTCGATACGTCTGCATATATAACAGACAGCCAAATCACTCAGAACATACACGTATACACACAAATACATATATTATATGTTCTTGGTACCTAGACTAACACGGGCCCTACGTTGTGCGTGTTAATTCATCGAAACGACGCATTTGTCCCCTGAGTGTGCTCTATGACTAATTAAATTAGACGGAGCTATGAATGATGTTTACGTAAATGAAAGAAATGTAAAGAGTGAATCTCTGTATTATGTAAGAGGGTGCGTATTTTTATGTGTGTGTGTGAGTGTCTGTGCTTGTGCGTGTACGTATTCGTATGTATGTAAGTATGTATGTATGTATGTATGTTTGTATGTATGTATGTGTATGTATATATATATATGTATATATATATGTTAGTATCGCAATTTATTAGTATCGCTTTGCAAAGTGTAAATCATATAATTGTTAGAAAAAATTTTGATTAATACTGGTGGAAAGTTTGACGAAGTATTCGATTTGACGTCCATAAAGTTATTGCATTAGACTATATAGTTGTTTCATGATTTTATGATATTTCGGGAAAGATTTCCGTTTTCAAATATAAGAAAGCTAATCAAAGAGTCCGAGGAAATGTGCTGTTAACGGTTGGCCATTCTTTTTTACATAGGCGGCTACCTATTTATCTATCTTAACAAATGCATACATACATGTACTCACTCGCATTTCCTGTCCGATTAACCCAATGCATTAAGCACAACCTCCATCGACCATCATAAGTTGGACCGAATGGTTTACTTCTCCAGGTGTTACTTTGCAAATCTGCGATGTTTTGTAGTTGATGTGTTTTCTTGTTTTCCCTTTACTGACCTCTTCATTTACAGTAGCACGCCGTTTCGCAGTTAGTACACCGGACGAAATGCTTAACAGCATTTTGTCCGTCTTCATGTTTTGTGTTCAAATTCCATCGATGTCCACGAATGGGTGGATAACGTGAGAACTGATTGAGCCTGGGGGGAAGTTCTATATAATAGACAAATCCCTACTCCAAAATTTCAGGCCTTGTGCCTATCGTAGAAAGAAATATTCCTTCCTAATTTTGGCCCAAGGTCAGCAGTGTTGAGAGGCGGGAAAATGGATTACTGCGACCCCAGTAATCAACTGGTACATATATTAGGATGAAAGGAAAAACGGTAAAGTGAACCATGGCAGAATTTGAACTCACACCCTAAAGAGACAGAAGAACTTCTGTGATGCGCTAACGTTTCTGCCAGTTCACCGCCTTATCTAAAAATGTAATATTGAGTGTAGGCCAACTGGAAAACTTAACGGCAATATTGGTTTCAGATTTAGAATTACGACTAATATCTTTGGTGGAAGGTGTAATCGATTATATATCGACCTCGGCGATCAACACGTACATATTTTATCGATTTCGAAAGAATAAAATGTTAAGTGGTCCGCGGCGGAATGTGAACTCAGAACGTAAAGACGGACGAAATGCCGCTAGGCACCATGCTCTGCGTGCTAACCTTTCTGCCCGCTCGCCGCATTTCTATAATGACTAATATTACATGCAATAATATCACGCATGAATGACGGTACGAACCAGTGAACATCATCCAACATCGAACAGTAATTATGCCAAAAAGGAGAAATTTGATAGCTGGGTAATTAAAATAAAAATGGACGGTTTATTTTTATTTCCATGTGCTGGTTTCAGATTGATGATATTGTAATACAACTTAGTATAATAATGAAGTGTAATATAACTCGCGTTATAGTTTCACTAATGTGCATATATATATATATATATATATATATATATATATATATATATATATGTGTGTGTGTGTGTGTGTGTGTGTGTGTGTGTGTGTGTGTGTGTGTGTGAGTGTGCATTTATATCTTTGTATATATATGTGTGTGTGTGTATGTGTATAATATATATTTATATACGTACACTTATACATATACATATGTGTCTCTTTCTCTATGTATATATATGCGTTAATGTGTGTGTGTATAT
>NC_142936.1:3883363-3885863 GCF_046866305.1 Octopus bimaculoides
TGCTCAGATTTTCTCCCCCGTAATCAGACTGATTTTGCTCTAAAGAAGATAAACTGAGTATGTTTGTTCTCTGCTTTATTCAATTGATCGTTTATTGTACTGTGGAACCAAGTAATCTCCAGCCTTGTCCGAAATACGTGTAAGCTCGCTGAGATGAAGTGTATATCCATTAACTTTTTGCCTTGCACATATCTGAATATGTACATACAAACATACATACATATATACATACATTCATACATACATGTATATATATGTGTGTGTGTGTGTGTGTGCGTGCGTGTGTGTGTGTGTGTGTGTGTGTGTGTGTGTGTGTGTGTGTGTGTGTGTGAGTTCTGATTCTTATACAATATTTTGGGGTATTCAAGAACGTCATGCTTTTGCACAAATGAGATTTTTCGGCCTCGATCAACAAATGCGTCGTAACTATGATAATATCAACAGTTTTGTGCATCGTCTGCTATTCCTGCATATTTATGGCTGGCAGATGTACAAATTTGAAAGTGAGAAGGAATCGTGAAAATATAATTTATTTGAACTTTAAATATGGCATGTTCGCTGAAATATCATTTAGTACAAGGATCATTTATTTAATTTATAAAATATATATGTAACTTATTGATTATTTAAAATTTACTCTTGGCAACTTACGTGAGATTTCCGAATTATCTATGTTGATTAATATCAGTGTGTGTATTGACTTGTCGGATAAATTCGGTCGTTTTATTTCCAGTATTTTCTTTTTTGCAGAGTTATTTGAGTTAGCATGTAAAATATTTTTATCGTATGTTGTATAATTTTTTTTATAGCTCTATTCTTTCTCTAAACTTTTTGTCAGCTGCTTTTTAAAAAAACATTGAAAAAATTGTGTCTGTCTTCAGCCATATAGCAATGGAGTACCAAGTAGGAAAAAGAAACTGAAGACCAACAAAGTTGTCTGACAATTCAATAAATAATTTATCAACATTTAAATATATATAAATTCAAGCTTTTACTGTGTGTTGGGAATGACGTATGAAGACAAAGAAAGGAAGAGATAAATGATTTTGACTATCATCCGTTTCGCAATTAATTCAATTACAACGCCTGATCAAAGATCGATGGTCCCTATGCCCGATGTAAAACCGTGAACGATGCGAAATAAAGAAAAGAAAACTTAATTCCGAAGGAGAGTTTGACATACAATAATAATTCACCTTAACTTTGAATATACTTGTGTTTGTAGTAATATATCATTTATTAAATCTATAAGATTTATGGGCTGCAAGTTTGTTCAGAATTTGTCGCAGACGGTTTTGTTTTTCTTTTATTTTGTTATTCTCAAACTAAACAGATTAATATATTGATTCTGCTTCAGTCCCCATTAAGTGTCGATGTGAGTGGAAGTTTATGTACAATCTACCTATTTCTCTAAGGCTGCTGGAGGGTATATCAGCCGAAACATTGTGTTAACAACAAACACGAGGACAAATATCCGTCAAATGTAAATAATGTAAATAATGTACATAATTCCTCATATCTTAAATATAAAACTGTATAGATATAAATATATACAATTATCTAGGTGAATCTAAAGCGTACTTGAAGTGAACCTGTAAACATTTAACTTACTACAGTTGATTGATGCGTGAGTAATGTTATTAAGGAAATATGCTTTTGACAATGTCCTGAAATGCCAGGCAATATTACAGAGATAAAACAATTCATTTTTAAAAAAACTTTTAAAATTAAAAATGTGGGATTAAAATTTCATTAAGAAAAGGATATTGTTCTTTGTGATTTGTTGTGTCTGGAGGGAGTCATTCCGTTTTAATACCTCATTAATTAACACACACCGGTTCAATTACCACGCTTTTACATATTTATCTTTTTTTCTAAAATTTTCGTTGCTTCTTGCAACCTCTACAATAGTTGTTGACTTTGTCCGTTATCGGAGCTGCGTTCTTGTTGTTTGTGCGCATGTGTGTGCGTCAGTGTGCATTTGCAATAAACGTTACCAATGAAATAACAATGTTTAAACATGATGTGCTGTAGTGTTTTATATAACTTTTCCGTGGAGACATTGAAATATTTGACAACCGGTGTCTTCTTATTTGCATACTTGTTACTTAGTGGTTCCGCAAAACAATCCGAAAGTATAAGTACCATTTAAATGAAAATCATAATTACTAGGGTCGATTTCTTCGACTAAATCCCTTCAATGTGGTGCCCCAGCATGGCCGGAATTCATTGACTGAAACAAAGGATAAAGGATAAGAAAATATTATACAATGAAAACATTCGTACTTTTACCCTAGATTCAAATCACTGTGAATTACGCCATTCACTTTGCTTCTAAATCAAAATAATTGAAATAATGTAAACCAAAAAACATAATGGCTGTTTGGTAGGCTGCAGCGAGTTCTTTAGTGAGAATATAATCTTGGTAATATTACCATTGGTTTTATTGAACTTTCTGTGATCCTTTCGCTAAGTAATTTACATAATCTATTTCTTTACG
>NC_142936.1:3888363-3890863 GCF_046866305.1 Octopus bimaculoides
TCGAGAAATTTATGTTTTGCACACAGAAGACACCATTACTAAAAGAACTGCACCGAAATAGTCTTCCACGCTTCGAGGAAGTGAAATTCTACCGCACTGACGCTCCGTGATTCGGCTGACTTGCTCCGTTCAATGAAGATGGGTTGATAGAGCTCATCCCCGAGGATCATCCTTAATGCACTCGGAAGTTAACCCAGCGTCTTGTATTCTCCCATGATACCGTCGCTCATCACCTTAATCGAAATGATTAAGATAAATGATAATAAACGAACTTATCTGACGACCTAATATTTATTGACTATTCTCTAGCAATAAAAACCGTTTTCCTATTTGTTGTTCGCCCTATCTTACCTTCGTACATCTATTTTATGTGTATTTATTTACTAAGCGAACAGGATATTTACTTGATATTCACTTCACAGCGTTGCTTACAAAGTCGTCCGTGCTCTAACCACGGTCACACATTTTGATTATCAAGTGTGTTAATGATGACAAAGGCTCCTTTGAAAGTATTGTTATTAGTTCAGCCATTGTTTCGTCAGAGAAGGAATCGTGCTTAAACAATTTCATATTCAATTACCGTTAACAACAACAACAGTGCGATACTATATTAGTACTTCAATGAATGTAATATAGGGGTTTTCAGTGCAATATGAAATTATATATTTATATTTATTGAAGGGAATCAATATAAATATACGCATAAATGCATGTCTATACAGACTCACATACACACACAAACAAGCACACAAACACACATACTCGGAAAGGAACAATATGAAAAAACGCAGATTTGTTTTACAAGACTAAAAGATATATTAGAATCACAATAGTAAAAGTATTATACACTATTGTACAGAATAAGATTTTTTCTTTCTTTCAACATAATAACCGTTTCGCTAACGCTTTTCAAATTTTGAGTTTTGGATGCAATTCTGAATTAGAGGTTTTGTTTGCTAGGGGGATAATTAGTTAGCAAAGTATTTTTCAACAAAGGGGTGGTAAATCTGTAATTTTTAATATCGGTTTACATTGTTTCTGGCTTATATCCTTCAATAGATGGGGTAAATCTTTAATTTTTCAATATGGGTTTATATTTAATGCTGGTTTGTATTTTATAATTATAATCACTGAAATGTATGTATATATGTAATCGAGAGGGTTACCAGCTGTTTTATTGGTTATTTAGCTGAGGGATTATTATAAATAATACATTAGTAATTTATAGATGTACCTTATACCTTTTGAACGCAATTTCGAGGAGTGGATTTAAAGCATTGCCTTAATCTGATGTAGTATTTATGTTCTGTGTTATTTCTTCCGGAAGAACACTTGGTAAAACGCACATACACTCAGACATGTAGACATATATGTATGTCTGTACATAAATGTATGACTGCGAATGGTGAAGATAAGTTTTATTTTAATCCAATATATTTTTTGATATACAGAAACATTAACGCTAGCTGAACCTGGCATTTTATGACATTACTTAATAAGATTGCAGATATAAATTGCTAATGCTGTTTAACTTCTCATTGAAAACACCGGTGATCAAAAGCATTTTAGTTGTAACGAGTAACTGGCTTGTTCAAATTATTTCTAATTATTTCTACGACTGGTGTCACGCAACAAATTTCGGAAGAAGGTAACTTTTCAAACATAGAGATTTCCTAACGACGTTTTCCGATTTTGTTTTTAAAATTCACATTTTCTCATTTCATCACTTTTCCTTATGAAAGTCTAACGTCCAAAATATCAGTTGTCTTTCAGTTCATTGTAAGTGTTTTAACAAACGTGAGATGGACAAATTTGACAAACGTTTCCCTCTCGCATTGTCTTTTGTTTGAGTTCATAGCTGAATATATATTTCTTCTTTTTCAAAGTCGATCGCTTATCATCTTTAACTTCAAAGGTGCATGCTTTGATTTCTCCTTCCAGGTGATCGAACCACCAGGTAGAAATAGCCAAATTTCTGAACGTCGAAGCATTACTGTAGAATCTGAAAGAATAATATATATTAGTGACATGACGCTGCATACGTTTGTACCCCACTATCAGCATTTTTGATCAATAACATTAGACGTTACTTTTCTACGTGTCTACCAGCTTGTCTTGTTGTCCGTGTGTTTATCTGCTATTTTCCTCTCTCTCACTGTCTATCTCATTCGGCATATCTCCGTTGAATCATACTGATGCACAACAGCGATGAAACGTCCATAGATGCTTCCTAATACTGAGAAGTTCTTAAAGAGTTAGTAATTCACTTGAAGCAGGGGGAACCACAAAACATCAACAAATACGAGCTTAACGGACTTTGACAGCCAGCTAATTCTGGTTTCCCTTCACTCCAGGCAAATAAATAGTTCACTTTTACAAACTAGTAATACCAAATCGTATTAATATCTCATGACGCTGTCAATTATTTCGTTATGAACAATTCACGACTACATACACGCACACATACACATGCACGCACACACAAACGCACACATGCGCA
>NC_142936.1:3893363-3900863 GCF_046866305.1 Octopus bimaculoides
ATACATACACATGTATTTATACATATACATACATACATACACACACATATAAATATATATGAATATATGTATATATGTGTATGTAAGAATCTATGTATATATATGTCTATATATGTATGTATATATATACACATATGCATCTATGTATGTATGCATGTATACGTATGTATGTATGTATGTATGTATGTATGTATGTATGTATGCATGTAATTATGTCTGTTCTGTATTTAATCATTTAAACTCTTCCTCCGAAGAAGGTGCTGGTTTCTAATTAAGATACAAAGCTCCATCTTTGGAATGTAGATAATGAAAGCAATGTCATATTTTAAACCTGAGATAAGTGTTGCACAGTTTCACCACATGTTACCGGATTGAGTCCCACTGCGTGGCGCATTCGGCAGGTAATCCCTACAACAACGTTGGGTCGATCAAAGAGTGGATTTATTAGGCGGAAACTGAGGGAAGCCCGTCATATATGTGCATGCATGTGTTTATGTAAATGCGGGAGTGTGTGCGGTGTGTATGTGCGTGCGTCCTTATGTTTCTTTGTCCACCACCACCACTTGACAACCGGTGTCGGTGTGTTTACGACCAAGTGACTTAGTTTTCCGGCAAAAGTGACTGATAGAATAAGTACGAGGATTAAAAACGAATAAGATTTCACGTCGATTCATCCAATTTAAAGTACTACAAGGCATTGGTGACACAGCATGGACGCAGTATAATGATTGAAACAAGTAAATGATCTAGGTACCTGCGCGTGTTTGTCCCCATTTTACTTGCTTTTTTAAAGTCTACCCTATGATTAGCGGGAAGAAATTTTGAAATATCTCGTTTTCTAAAGAATCTGAACTGAAGGAGTTATTGTTTCCGTTTTCCAGGAGATTACGTGGCTGGTCACGGCGTCTCTATTGACCCAGTGACCGTTCTAAATGCGCGAGGGGAGATCGGTTGCGTAAATGTATTCTGGTGACATATTTTTTTCTTATACACAAACATTATTTCCACAATACTTTGCAACAGATTTTAGTAAAAAGATTTTAGTTCTAAAATTTCTGATTAAGATTTGCAAAATACTAGGGAGAAAAAAAAATGCTCATAGCATTTTTTTCCTTTTACTCTTCTCATACGTATTATGTTGTTTATTTTTTTAATGCAAAACACACCTGATGATTAAAATATTTGATGAAACAGCGTTATGAAAAAACGTTTAAAACATAATCAATGAATTCTGTATTTTCATCTTAAGAAAAGTTGCCAAAAAAGATGATTTAAAAAAAAATGCTTTTTCGTTTTTAATTTTCGCATTTTGATTAACATCTCGCATATAATTTATAGATTTGAAGATGAGAGAAAAATGCTTTCACATTTTGACGTAGACATTTAGTTCAGAAGAGAAATCTGCGAATTGGTTGTGGTGCTTCGTCGCGGATAATTTTACGTAAAAACGAGTAGGAATGTGAATTTTCTTCTCGTTAATTTAGAAAGCCAACAAAGGAATCAGAAAATGTCCAGTTATATATATATATATATGCATATTTGATTTGATTAACAGTACATATACATATATACATATGTATGTGTGTGTATATATATATATATATATATATATATATATATAGCAATGTTAATTCTCTAAATGAAGTATTAACAGTAACTGCACGATAAAGTGTAGTATATTGCCACTTAAGTGTGGCTGACCCCTAGAGATGTCCTCCTGGGGCTAAAAGCAACAGTAACATCCACCCCTAGGGGTCAGCCACACTTAAGTGGCAATATACTACACTTTATATATATATATATATATATATATATATATATATATATATATATATATATATATATATGTATATATATATATATATATATATATAGTCATGAGGGGTATTCTGGGCTTCGTATATTTTACTCCAGTGTCACTTTGATGACATGCTCTGCTCTCTCTCAATAATAATAATAATAATGTGAAACCATTATTATTATTATTGTTATTATTATCGTTGTTGTTGTTGTTGTTGTTGTTGTTGCTATAGTAGTAGTAGTAGTAGTAGTAGTAGTAGTTGTTACAATAATGCTATTATTATGACTATGAAAATCGAAGTATGCTAAAACTATCTTTCCTTTGCTAATTTGATACGTCTTATTTTGGAAAAAGCATTTGATCATCGCAAAGAAGAGGAAAGGAGAAGTCTGCAGAAAATCTGCAATGTAAATAACAGATTCGATTGCAAATTTCCATAAAAGAAAAGAAACATGCAAAAAAAAAATAATAAATAAAGGAAGATGATTAAACATCAAATGCATCTAAAATTAACATGTTTACAAAATATAGTGATTTTAGCGCCGAAACAGAAGAAAACTATAATGGATACCATTAGAAATTTGATTCTCTTGGAAGAAAGGATGGATAGAGATAAAGGTAGAGATAGAAAGGGAAGACGTGTGACAGAGAGGAAGACAGATAAAATGAGAGAGAGAGAGTGGGGGAGGAAGGGATCAGAGAATGCCAGGAGAGCAAAAGAGAGTGAGAAAGAGAGAAACAGAGATAGACCTAAAGTGCGATGAATGGAAAGAAGTGTATAGATACAGATGCGGAAGTGGCATGTTGATATATATATATATATATATATATATATATATATATATATATGCATATATTCACTAATGCACATACATATGCATACATTGATACATAGATACATAGACAGACACATGGATATGCATATCGTTACAGACGTTATAAATATACAAACACACACACACGCACATATATTTATATATTGGTACACACGCACACTCACAGACACACGCACACTCTCACACACAAACACGTACACGTAGACACACACATACATATGTAGTTCATACACAGACATAATCTTTGTGATTATCTCGTAGACCGCTGCTATTGTTTAAAGTGGTGGAGCATTTAATTTGCCTATTATTTGTGCTGCAGCGCATTTGCAATGATATTGCTAATAATGATTAAAATAAGACGAAAATAGAAGAAGTAGAGGAGCAGAAAAGGAAGAAGAGTAAGAAGAAAACGAAGTAAAAGAAAAGAAGAATCGCAACAACGAATTCGATCCTTCCACCTTTCCCGCCGTATAAAACAATAGCCCTAAACATTAAGTGCAGAAGTAACGTTAGCGACCTATTCCCTATGGCTGCCACCAGATGCATCTATACTTGAAATTGTTATCACATTCTATGTACAAATATAATAATTACTGATCGTTTCAGGCTATTTCTGCCCTCCCCCTCCCTTTGGTACTGGACACCTCGATTGCTAGAGATGGCTGTAGCTTGCTTCTCGCAATATATATATTTCAAGCAAACACACAGTCGCTGATTTTGTAACAAGCCAAAATGCTAATATTAAAATCTCTCTAAGAGATCAACGCAGTAGTTGTACTGAGAAGTAATATTCGTGGTCATTTTAATATGGCTGTCCGTTCGAACGGACTCTACGGACATTTATATATAAACAGACACATAATTATATATGTATACAAATAAATACATATATTACTGCATTGACCGGACTGTCAGATGTTGTTATACATCGCTAGTCAAAATACACTTTGCATTGTTTTAGCTTTCGATTGACGCCACTTCGCTAGCTAGGCGAGCAGGCCAATATAGCAGCTGATACTCCGTCCCAGGGTTAACCACTCACGGCTATTCAGGCTCAAAAACACAACGCGCATTCCAGTCTAAAATTCGAACCAACAATCTAGCGATCGTGTGTGCAGGACCCTAACCACTAGGCCATGCTCCTTCACATACATGTGTATATATAAATAGACGATCTCACACATATATACGCACACATATAAACATATCTACATACAGGCATTAATATATATATATATATATATATATATATATATATATATATATATATATATATATATATATATATATATATATGTATGTATATATATATATATATATATATATATATATATATATATATATATATATATATATATATATATATATTACCTAATATGAAATCAATAGAACATCTCTAAAATATCACCGTTGACAAAAAATGAAAGTGAACCATGAGTAATGGAATAATTACTCTTCACTTCCCTTTTGTCGAATACTTTAATGGGATTCCACTGGATTGGCAAACATTAACAACATGATAACTCTATATTTATTTCATCGTCAATTTTCATTTTAGTGGTATTTCTATTTTAGTTTGTATATTTCATGTCTGCAGAAAATAACTTTTTTTTTCTACAAGAAATTGAACAATGAAGAGAAGAGAAAAAAAAAATTTGCAAGAGAAACAAAATTCGATTAATGGTATTCAATGGAAGAATCTGGGAAAGAAAAAAAGACGAACACTTGCACATACACACACGGATATACACACGCACAAACACTCACACACACATAATATATGCATATACATACAAGGGCATATAAATGTGTGTGTATGTGTTTGTATGTGCATGTGTTTGCAAGTACATACACTATATATATATATATATATATAAATATATATATATATATATATATATATATACACAAATATATTAACGCATATAGATATGCATTGATGTATATACATACACACACATATATAGATATATACATATATACAGATATACATAAATATAAATATACAGATATGTATATATATGCATATATATATATATGTATATATATATATATATATATATATATATATATATATATATATATATATATATATGTGTGTACAGATATACATATATATATATATATGCACACACACATGTATATATATATATATGTATATACATATATCCAGGCATACATGTATGCACACACGCACGAATACTAGCATATTGCATATATTTTTTCATGTATCCATCTACACTCTTTTGCTCAGTTTTGCATTCATTTTCATGCTCTTTCTTCCTCAACCAAACTCGTCCGACGCTATTTTCATGCGCTATCTACAAGTTTTTTTTCTCTTTTCTTTCCGTTTGTGTCCCTATAAAAAAAAAAAACAAAAACACCCGCTTTTATAAAGTTAATTACTTTTGCTTTGTATAATATCTGTCGAATTTTTATCCTCTGCTCCATTTGTGTTATCGGTATATATATATATATATATATATATATATATATATATATATATATAAAGAGAGAGAGAGAGAGAGAGAGAGTGAAAAAGAGAGAGCGAGATAATTCCCATTGTTTTCATTCAAACATCTCTGTGAGTACGCTGCCGGATTACATCTGTGTGAAACTGGGTCCTATTTTGTTTCTGAGAATTGATCAAAGAATTTAATACATTGGATGTCTTGGATTCATTGTGCCTTGTGTTTAGTGCATTATAGGACACTTGGGGATAATTCGTCTTTTTTTGTTTTCGTCATTTATAACCTCACGCACACACAAATTAATATATTACTCACAATCATATTCCCACGCAATCGAATAGACTTCTCTGCAGCATTTTATTCAATAATGAAATAGATGTGCGTGCATGCACGTATGTCTCTATTCGTATGTTATGCATACACGCACTCACGCACGGACACACACAATCACACACACACACACATACACACACATGTGTATGTATTAGATGACGTACCCGGTAATTCCCGGGAAGGCGTGGCTTATCCCTTGGTTCCGTTCTCATAATACAAAGATTACCGAACTGTCTTACACAGGATCTTGTTTTTAAGAATTCCCAATAAGTTATGAATACCCAAATTGTAAATTCAGTTATGTAATAACATGAAAATAGTTACCCGATAGTAAGGATTCAAATAAAGTAGCCCCCAAAAAGGCTTTAATGCGTTCCCAGAGTAGATAGAACATAGGAGGAAATGCTAATAAGGGAGGTATACTAAAATCGTGAAGCATGTTACGTAATAACAGGCTAATCAGATATGAGATGATAACAAGTCAAAGTAAATAACTCTGGAAAGGGCTTTTGTGCGTTTCCAGAGAATATTACCCTCAGGGGCGCTAGCGTTGGTATATTCGTGAATACGTCACTAATCGAAATAAGTGGTTCTATTGCTTAGGAAAGTACTATTTACTTGTTTAAGGGTTCTACTGGATAAATTGCGAAAATAACTCTAAATACTAAGAAAGAAGCATACTCAATTTCATATAGATAAATAGAGATAGAGAGGTAGGTAGATAGATACAAAGATATATATATATATATATATATATATATATATATATATATATATATATATATATATATATATATATATATATATATATATATATATATATATATATATATAGATAGATAGATAGATAGATTGACGGATAGATGTATGGACGGACAGAGAAACAGAAAATGAGACAGACAAATACACAGATAGATAGATAAATAAATAGATAGATAGATAGATAGATAGATAGATAGATAGATAGATAGAGAGATTGATAGATACATTTCTTTTATTAGCCTGATAGAAAGACGTCACACACTATGTACACATACACACGCATATGTGTATACGTATATAGCTTAATCAATTACAGGAGTGTTTTAAATAGATTTGAAATACATTTCTTTTATTAGCCACACAGGGCTCAACGAAGATGGGACAAATGCAATGTAGAGCTTTATAGATGGCGCTGCTAATACCTCAGGAAACCAAAAAACAAACATGGTGGTCGTGTTCGTGATTGAACAAACCTCATATCTAAACAGTTAAACTATCAATAAAACATGCCTTAATTGCTTCACATTTATTTGTTTCTTCCTTTTTCCTCAATATTTTATTGTTGTAATGTTTATATTATTCACTAATTTGTTTGCTTTATTTCATCTCTGCACGTTTTCTCTCTTTTTCCTCACTACTCTTTGGTCAATAAGCTTGTATTGGTCGTAAAACAACATCACATCAATATCCGCCATTATAATACGTTTTTCGCGACACGGTAATTACGCATTAAACGATAGGAAAGTAATTCAGAAACAATAATAACTACTACTACTACTACTACTACTACTACTACTACTACTACTACTACTACTACTACTACTGCTGCTGCTGCTGCTGCTGCTGCTGCTGCTACTACTACTACTACTACTACTACTACTACTACTACTACTACTACTACTACCACTACTACTACTACTACCGAAAATAATATCAATTGTCCTTTCTACTATATGCACAAGGCCTGAAATTTGGGCGTAAGGGATAATCGATTATATCAACCCCAATGCTCAATTGGTACTTATTTTGTCGATACCGACAGTAGCTGCAGTGGCTTTTCCTTTACAAGTTAAAATATGCCAGAAGTGTATTTTAACTAACTAATGTTCATATATATACATACAAATGATTATATATATATATAATTTCTAACAAAACTGTCCGATGAACGAGAACGTGAAACTCCGAGTAACAGTTATTTGTTATATTTCTGCTGTTTTTAAATAAAGCATACTACTCTACCTCTGGTATTTGAGTACTCTTTTTTCCACCTTGTTGGACATTTATATGCTTACTC
>NC_142936.1:3903363-3910863 GCF_046866305.1 Octopus bimaculoides
TAATGAAGTCTATTGCATTTTTTTCTGCGGCTTTGTTATTTAATATCAGCTTATGTACTCTACACAGCTAATGCTTTACTCTGAAGCATATGTACATTGAGTTCCAAAACTATGTGATTAGAATCGCCTTGACTAAGCGAATCATGTGTATATGTAGGTATGTGTGCATGTATGTATGCATGTATATATGTATATATATATATATATATATATATATATATATATATATATATATATATATATATGTATATATATGTATATATATATGTATATATATATGTATGTATATTAATAGTTATCCAGTACCGATGCCGTAGTCTCCTTTAGAGAGACTTAGAAATATTAATAACTCTATTTATGTATGTATACATATATACATATATATGTGTAAAAATATATATGTATATATTTATATACATATATATATATGTATGTATATATATATGTATGTATATACATGTATATATATATGTATTATATATATAAATGTGTCTGTATATATATATGCACACACACATACGCACACACGTACACAAACTCACACGCGCGCACACATATGGACACACACACACACACACACACACACACTCATACACACACATATATATATATGCGTATCTGTGTCTAAACATAAACATATTGATTGTTGTGGGTGGCTTGTTCAATCTCCCTTCTACCTTACTGTTGTAAACATGTTTTTGGGACACATTGTGTATCTAGGACTCCAGCATGCTTTTGTCCTTTCCATTGTAAGCAAATATATTGATTTTGTACTTAAGTTAAATGGATACATATTTATTGACTTTATTGGGGAGAGATGTAATATTCTTAGAGATCCATGCTTTTTCTTTGTCGCTATGGGATTAAAGTTGAAATGGAATCAAATTGACTTACAATGGACATCAAATCATGAAAGCCAAGACAGCACGCTTACAGTTATATGTATATCTGGCTCTACATTTGGATTCGATCGAACAGAGCAAGAATATGAGGTATTGTATCTTCAAAGAAGATTCTATCAAACGACATCCAATGTTGTAACAAATTGAACAGCACAAGAGTAGATAAATACTGCAACAAAATGGATCAAAATGTAAGTCACCACGCCATAAAGTTTTAACGCACCATGATAAAACATGCATCAGTGCTGCTATCATAACAATAGAAATATTGCATTATGCATTGTACTTAAATTGCTATATCCATCGCATTTTAAAGTGCTATCTGTCATTTTGCATGTACATCAAAATAAGTGCATACAATTCTATTTAAGAGCCAAGCGTACAGTTGTGGAAAATAGTATGCACCAAATTCGCATGACAGTTTTGAAGATAAAATAAGAACTAACGAAATAAGATGGCCACAGAGTTTAACGTCAATTCCGAAATACGAGAAGACAGCCATAAACCAAGAATTTAACCTTCGTTTCCTTCTTTCCTTTTTTTCATTTTTGACAATGATTTCTTTGTACTTCATTTTCTACCAACCCACCTTCTCTCCCGGCCACTGTATTTCCTCTTGTCCCATCCCGATCTCTTTTCTCTGTCTCACACGCACACACATATATACACACACACACATACACCCCCCCCCCCACACATATATATATATATATATATACACATACACACAATACAGTCACATAGAAGTGCTATATGTAATTTGTCCAGAAATAAACACATTCTTCACTACGATGTTTTACTTCACTTTGTTCCACTCCACCACCACTAACCCTAACCCTAACCCCAACCCTGTTACATCGATATAAATACAAAGGGCGACGAATAACATTATTCTTTTGAACTGAATTGATATAAGTATTTTAAAATAATACAAGTGAATACAAGTTTATCAAATACCATAAAACATAAATTCTTGATTTATTAAAGTTATCCCCGCCTCTAGAGGATGCCTTCTTAATTATCAAATGGCTATTCAAACGAGCTCCACTTGAGAAAGGGCCATAATATTAAAGATTCTCCAAAGATGACATGTCATAAAAAAAAAGACTTAGAGTTGTTTGGAGGTCAGAGAACAATCGTATACACGTGTTTCTCACTCGACAGCCGTCGTCAGCACGACAATTTTCCGACCTCATCTCCAGTAGACGAAGGACTCTGACTTATACAATAAGAAAGAACACATTTATGGTGTAGTGTGACAGTGTCACTGCTGTAGTATAAGACGCGAATCGTGTTGCACCTATCATAGCTTGTTGGAGAAAATAGATTAAAAAAGCATTACTTGTTTGTGTTGAAAATTCCATGGAACGAAAATAGACCAGGTAAATCATTTAGAAAACTACCTATTATTATACGGAAAGTTAATCTCTCTCTCATTACGGCAAACTCTTTCTCCGTGAAAGTGCTGCTCAAGAATATTGTCACAGTTCATTATCTTACTTTTTTTGTATAATCGACAAACAAAAAATCAGGTTTTTTTTCAAAGAGCTTCATCTAATAAATTATAAAAATTATATACGCGAGACACCAGCATAATCAGTGGCAGTCCATTCAAATTTTATCGCTTGATTGTCTCTGTCTACATGTGTGACATGGTTATACTGAAACCGCAGCACGAGGTTCATTCCCTGAAAATTTGAGATCCACCAAACTAATCCAAGCATGACGTCTTGTAGATATTTCCTGAAAAATGGGAAAAAATGAAGAGGCGGATACGAGAAGAAGTCAATCGTAAGGGTAATAATACCCATATCTAACTTATTTATGATCGAACGAAACTCTGCTCAACCGTATTACAGCTTTCGTCATTTCAACTTGATTTTGTTTTCTGGCATTGTTTTGTTTGGCCTATACTATTGTATGTGTGATATTTTGGATGGTAAGAAGGAATTACTTTGAGGGAGATTTAACTGCGATTTCTGGAAATCGTATGTCTATATTGAAGCGTTTTCATTGGGTCGTTTTGATAAACAAAATGCGCCCGTGTTTCAGGGCTAAATGAGTATGAAATTACAAATGACCTAATTCAACGTTTCATCATGCGCGTTCTGTATTTCATTTGCTGACAGGTTCCATATTTAATGACAGACAATTGAAACATCGATATAAATAAATACCAGTAATTTGGGGCGAATATTTAGATCGACAGCATTAGCTTTATGTTTTCTTTTATTTTTAACATTTATGTTACCTGTACATCTAATTCGAACAAAATCGATATATCACAGCCTCAACTGAGCTGCACTCTTTTATTGATTGCAAACTTCCAGTAGATTTGAAAATAATCGATACGGTTAGCCACACCCTTCAGTTGATTGATTGTATGATACAACCATTCCATAATTGATTTCAATAAAGAAAAATTAATTTGAAATCTATTTGGTTCGATGACGTTCCTCTTTTACTATAATTTTATTTTATTTTATTTTTTGATTTTTATTTGTTGCTCCTCGATTCTCTTTGATTTCCTTTTTTCGATTTTACGTCCAATGATGACAGCAGAGTGTGATATAGTTGTTGTTTAGGCCCAGGTCAACCCTGACCGAGCAGACATGATACATCAATCGCACTGTAGACAAAACATCGCGATTTGTGTGTGTATGTGTGTGTGTGTGAGAGAGAGAGAGAGAGAGAGAGAGAGAGAAAGAGAGAGAGAAAGGTGTTATCTAACTAGGACTAGATTTTCTAATGTGTTTTCTCACTCACATTCGAGAGTAGATTCAGATAGATTTAAGTGATATTTCGTCGAGTCTTCCCAGCCCTCAATTTTGAAGTTCCATCCTACTGCGTCACACTTTGGCGGCGCGTGTTAATCGGTAAATGTAACAGACTGACTAAAGTAACAAAATCATTGTACATTGACGTTTATCAAGGAGCTATAAACTTACGGTATATCACTTTGCCGGGACAGTCAGATGCAGGCGTGTGTCAATTTCTCCAGTTTTCCTTCTCCGGTCTTCTCCCCCAATATGTATCCCATCTTTCGGATGAAGAGAGAATATTCGAAACGTTAAAGACATTTCTTTCTTTCTTTGGCGCATTTTCCAAGTGTCAAACTAACATCAACACCGAGTTTTAATTCAATCCGGAGTTTCTACCTTTACAAACAGGGTGTTACGTCCTTATTACTTGTATGATTTTTTGCTTCCCTGGTAACTGTGTATTTATTTTTTCCGTGTTAATTGTAAACAAGGGGAAAATACACACATCCTCATTTAAATGTGTATGTACATATATGCATATATGTATATATATGTACATATACATGTATATGTATACATACATATATATGTATATATTTACACATATATACATATATACATACATATATATATATATATGCATATGTGTATACATACATATGCGTGTGTGTGCGCGCGTTCGAGTGTGTGTACATATGTATTAATAACCTATCTATTGGCTTTTCTCAAATTATCTATAAACCCATAGCTATCTATTGCTGTATGTATATATACATATACATATATACATACATATAAACTTTCCTGCTGCGAGCAAGTCCTACATATGGCCACGCAAATACGCATTGATACAAACAAATAAAAATACAACGATGCACACACACACACACACACACACACACACACACACACACGCACACACACACACACACATATACAATGCATACATACATAAAACCATATATTCTACAACCTCTATCTGTCATATCCTTTGCTCTTCGCTGCATTAACTACCTTTCCCATTCGTTTATTCTTCTCTCTTTCATTGCTCCCATTTAACACGACCCCTCCTGTCTCACTCAGTCATTCACTGCATCTCTTCAACACTCTGTCCTTTTTATTCGCTCTCACACTTTATTACCCACCACATTTTCTGATAGTTTTTATTCTCGAACATTCTAACTCCACCCCATCTCATATTCACACTATTCCTTACTATTTCATATCACTGGAAAGTCTATTGACTACTTCTTCTCGTTTCACTATATTTGTTGTTTCTATCTATCTATCTATCTATCTATCTATCTATCTATCTATCTATCTATCTATCTATCTATCTATCTATCTGTGTGTGTGTCTGTCTGTCTGTCTATCTATCTATTTATCTGTCTGTCTGTCTGTCTGTCTATCTATCTATCTATCTATCTATCTATCTATCTATCTATCTATCTATCTATCTATCTATCTGTATGTCTGTCTGTCTGTCTATATCGCACACTTTTCCTTCTCTCCCCCCCCCCCCCGCTTTCCAATTTCACCTACGTCACTGTTCAATTTTCTGAGATTGATTAAAATGAGATATTGGTGACTGATATAAAAAATGGAATAAATACAAACGCATGCACACACACATGCACACACACGCACACATGCACACACACGCACACATGCACACACACGCACACATGCATGCATGTGTATGCGTCAGTTTGTTGCGCACACAAATTTATATTCATGTGTATAAATATATGTGTAAAAATAACAATCTATATCGAAAAGAAAACAAGCGTTAAAAACACAAGTGAAAGATTACAAAAAAAGATATTCTGAAATGAAAACCGCAAACAAGAAGCTAAACAATAAATATGACAACCATTCAAGTTTATTGATTCATAATAATCTCAATTCATCTCAAAATTGTCAAATGAATTAGACGGTTGCTGCCACTACAGCTAACGCCACCGCTGCTACCACCACCGCTACTGTCAGCGCAGCTGCAGCTGATGGTGTCAATAATGTAGTTACAATGATAATAATGGTTTCAAATTAGAACAGTTGGTCTGACTTAGGGGCTTGCTCTTGCGGACAGCAATCTCCACTCAGATAATGCTGAGGAAGGATATGGTCCAGGGGCCAAAAATTCCGGAGATCTCAACTGCCAGAGGCTCGACCGCAAACCTGCCGGAGAGCGACCGATACTTTGACAGTTTGAATTCCTCAGCCTGACGTGCAACGGAGACCTGAGCTGGTAGCTAACAGCACCAAGGTGCCACGAGAGAAGTTGTCACAGAAAGTGGCATGCCAGATGAGGGGCCTACAGCCTGGAAACGGGAAGAGTGTAACCGAGGGAATCCTGGAATCCTGTCACGTCTTTTGCGAGACAGTGTTATATAATATTTCTCCACTCACAGTCCTATGTAATTGTTGTGGAAGTTTGGTGACAGTTCGGAGAACATAGTTTGTACAAGTCTTTGATCTTTCATAAAATTTTTCATATCGATGGCTTTCGTGTTAAAGCCAGAAGCGATATGTGGATGCGTAGTGTTGGCATTTCTACTCAGTTGCGTTAAAATAATTGTTTCCCGTTGCCTGCGTTGATCTGGGCGTCTTACGTTTCTGTCAAATAGTGCCTATGCACACACTTTCCATTTACTTATATTTTTATATTTCCTATGTTATCTTTTCACTTTTTTACTCAATGGAGTGCGCCCATGCTGGGGTACCACCTTGAAAAATTTAGTTTTTATGCCTGGTACACATACCGATTTCTTTTCTAGCCGAACCGCTAATTTACGAGGAGGTAAACAAATTGATAACGGTTGTCAAGTGGCGGAGATGACAAACAAGGAGACAGACAGACAGACACACACACAGATAGACGCACCCACACACACATACATACATACATACATACATACATACATACATTCATACATACATATATATATATATATTGTATAAAAGATCGTGGGTAAGGCCAAAACAATGCGAAGTAAATGCAAGATAAATCGTAAGAAAACAAATATGGGAATTAATGCAGAATTACCTTGTATTCAATAATTTGCGGTTACGACCCCATTTTCAAGAATGTTGACATGGGCAACATTCGTCTATTTCTTGAAAATGGGGTCTGAACCCCAAAGTATTGAATACAAGGTAGGTCTGCAATCTACGTAGACTCCATAAGGTTTTGTGACGATAATCGAACTCTTGGATAATCGAATTCCTATGTCCTATACTTTGTAGACATATCACATCTCGGAATGTCTGTTGGAAATTTCTACTAATATCCTCTTATTTATATAATTTCCCTCATTTGCAATTCATTTGGAAAGTGTTGGTATATTTAACATCGCGATTCAAGCGTTGCAAAATCAAGATTGTCTCTTACGGAAAATAAACTCGCCTCCCGGGACAGAGACTTTTTGTTCACGATAGAACAGAACCATTTCACAAAAGATTGATTCTCCTCACCAAAGAACGCCTCAACTCCAAAAAAAAAAAGCGACGATTCAACGTGAAGCTTAATTGCTTTATTTTTATTTTACTCTGTTTTTCTTTTCGTTTTTGTTAATTCGAAAAGTTTCCCGATCCCCTTCTGCCTCTCTCTGTCTGTCTTATTCATAAATAGATGCGATAGTAATGCTTTGAAGATGTTCTGGTACTATATTTTATTACATTTTCTGCTGTTGTTGCTGTTGCTGTGTGTGACACTCATTGTCTCTGCCAGTTTTGGCTGGGGCTGTGACTTTCTTATTTCTCGTTTCAGCAACGACAGACGAATTATATAAACGACTCCAGAATAGGACCCAATACGAACTTATGTTGCAATACTA
>NC_142936.1:3918363-3920863 GCF_046866305.1 Octopus bimaculoides
ATACTGCATGTATATATATATATACACACACATATATATATATATATATATATATATATATATATATATATATATATATATATATATATATATTTAGTTATGGGATTTGGTTTGCAAAATTCTTTCTCTGAGTTCGTGTTTTGAAGCATATTATGTTGTGTCTGGGGAGAGTCATCCTATTTTGGTGCCCTATGATTTAACGCACTCACCGGTAAAATTTCCACCTATTTCTTATTTTTATTTTTCTAAAACTTTGAAAAGGTTGCAAGACGCAACGAAAATTTTAGAAGAAGAAGAAAGAAAGAAGTAGAAATTTTACCGGTGAGTGTGTTAAATCATAACACACCAAAAGAGAATGAATCTCCCCAGACACAACTATATATATATATATATATATATATATATATATATATATATATATATAGATAGATAGATAGATAGATAGATAGATAGATAGATAGATAGATAGATAGATAGATAGATAAATATTTATATTAGAAACACTCGTTTATATGTACACACACATCTTTATAAACACATATTCCTACATCCTTGTTTATCCATATATACGCATATACATGCAAACTCTCGTTTCTCCATATTCACATTTGTTCACATGTTCGTAAGCACATTTTCTATACATCATCTGACTCATGATATAAACACTCATTTATATACACTACAACTGGCATAAAAGACCAGATATACAAAAATTCTAATTATACAAACGTCTAAATTGCTAACATGTCAACAGGGCCGTATCTCGAGAACATCAATATGTTGACATGACATAACGCGTTCAACGTATTCATTAATAGCATTGTTCTATAGTACACACACACACGTATATGCATACATACACACAACCATATATACATGCATACATATAGACGCTCACAAATAGATACATTTGTATATATTATAAGGTAAACTTCTGGAAAGCTTTATAAATGTTTAGTCCTATTTATGGCTTCCAATGGTGTGTTTTTAATTGGTTCTGTCCGCCCTGGTTTTCTAAAGCCTAAATTCTTGGCATCGGTTCGGAGGCAATTAGTTACATAAACAATTGTCATAACACAAGTATATAATTATAAAGCTATAACCGCGCGTAATATTTTCAGATTTCTCATTAATATTGAATCTACGTTTTCTTTTACATATGAATCTAACATTATGTAAAGGACTACTGGAAAACCTATTTCTCCTATTGTACAAGCATTCATTTGCATCAATGTACGTACTTTTGAATTTAAGTATGAATATATTTATATTTCATCACAGAAAAACGATTCTCCTTTACGACGATTATATGTATAGCAGATTCATTAGCGGAAAGGATTATGGGACAGACGGAACTCGTCAGCCTGAAGTTAAAGAAACACAACACGACTAACATAGCCATGTTCGTCGAATGGCCGGAAACTATTAAGAATAGATAAATGCAAAATACATTTTCGATTTTCGCGGTTCACCGTGGATATGGCCATTTAGTATCAGTTGGCTCATACCAGCATCGAGCAGCAACCAGTTTGTTCCTTGAAAGTATAAACAAGAGCTTCTAAATTTTGTTGGATCCATTAGTCCGGTGGGGGGGGGGGGTGCATCCTGGATGACGAGACACAACGATGTCAAGACACCGACTGTCCCAGAATCTTTTGTATTTATGAATCGAGCCGGTCTAGGAATCGAAACCACGATCTCTCGATCGTCAGTGCAACGCCTCTAGCAACGCCTTAACCGTGTATGTATGTATGTATGTATGTACGTAATGTCTGTCTGCATATGTATGTATATATGAGTGTGTGAGGGATGTATTTTCTTGGTGAAACAAAGAGAGCGTTAGAGAATTTTATGGAATTCAGCGGTGATCTGACAAATGCGGCATTCTAGCAGAATTGTTACGAATTGGAAAGCTTGGCAATGTTTCACCCGTATTTTGTTTAAAGCTTGAGTTTAAAGAGGTAGGAACATGTGAATACGTGGTGACGAGTTGGAAATTTCTAATTTTGCTTAGTTATTACGGAAGATCTTGACCCGTCGTAACATTTCTATTTAGATTATAATTTTTCTATTCTGTTTCAACAAGTCACCACGAAATCTTCAATCCCATGGGCCACAAGACTTTTCACAGTTGTCTTGAATCGTTACAGATTTTCTCCATCAAAAATATTTTGACAAAGTAACGGTCGCTCTCATATTCTACATATGCGCACAAACGCACACACACACACATATGCACAGAGAGCAACCGACATCAAAATTAGTTACACTTGTTTCTCTTTCGTTAACTTCCCTCATTCTTTTCCACAATCTGAACCACTTATAATTCAGATTTAAAAATAATTCTTTGCACCTCACCTACCTCTTCGTCGTACCTTTCTAGATTAAAATCAACTAAAAGCAAAATTCAAATTTCGTAAGAAGTATCTATGAAACGATAATTTCAGTCGTTTCGGATTTAGAAAAAGAAAATTTCTTAATTGGAAAAAAATGCATAATG
>NC_142936.1:3925863-3930863 GCF_046866305.1 Octopus bimaculoides
TACATACATACGTACATATGTATATATATATATATATATATATATATATATATATATATATATATATATATATATATGATGGGCTTCTTTCACTTTCCGTCTACCAAATCCACTCACAAGGTTTTGGTCGGCCCTCGGCTATAGTAGAAGACACTTACGCAAGGATTGAATGTAGAACCATGTGGTTGGGAAGCAAGCTACTAACCACACAGTCAGGCCTGTAACGAAATAACATTTATTTATTAGAAACAATAATTCCTGCTAATGGCACAAGACCTGATCTTACATTTTCAAATGTTGCTTTATCGGAAGCCCAGAACAATGAAACGAAATTCGATCCAGTTGGAATTTGAAATCAGTACTTAAAGAGTCATAAAATAAACGTAAAATAAATAATGCAAAACATTTATGTGCAGCGATCTACTGATTCAGCTGTTCTACCGTTTATGACAAGCACACTACAACTATATGGAAGAGAATGGAATCACGTGCATAGAAGATATTTGGGAATATTTTTTTATTGATTCTTTAAAGAAACCATGGAAGATTGCGTCACTCATACTTGAAGCTGGTTATAAAATTTTCCGATATTTTCTGTCCTTGGAGAGAGAAGAACTGACATATGCCACGTTAAACAGGAGAAAAGCAGAAACTAGCTCCCCAGAAGTAATCATTTTGTTTTTTCTTTTTTGGTCATATTTCGAAAATGTTATTCCATATGCTCTTGTAGATCTAATAAAAACTTTGTCAGTACAGCTCATAAAAACATAACGTAAAGAATATTTTCTATAACTTCTTAATAACGATGAAAAAGCTCTCAAACAGTTTTATCATAAGCTGAAATTAAACATTGCTATGTTGTTGGTCTAAAAACGAACGATGACAATTTTCAAGAAAAAATACGAAGTGGGCCGTAAGCAGAAAGTATATCCTTACATGCGTTTACATTGGCTGATCACAAACAATAAATTTGAAGCTCACTCTGATATATGAACGACTAAAAGTGCATTTGAATTTCTCAACCAAATAGTTCCGGGTTCAATCCCACCGAGTGACACTTTAGGCAACTGTCTTCTGCTAAAGCGCGAGCCAACCAAACCCGTGTGAATGGATTTATAGGACAGAAACTAAAAGAAGCCCTTGATCAAGCTACCACTCAGTGGGACTGAACCTGAAACATTGTGGCAGCAAGGCAATCTTTCTAACCGTAAGGCTGCGCCTGAGCGTATATCTTTTACCTTTATTTGTATTGGCTTTAGTTATTTGACAGCGGCCATGCTGGAGCACCGCATTTGAATTTCTCAACCAAATAGTTCCGGGTTCAATCCCACCGAGTGACACTTTAGGCAACTGTCTTCTGCTAAAGCGCGAGCCAACCAAATCCGTGTGAATGGATTTATAGGACAGAAACTAAAAGAAGCCCTTGATCAAGCTACCACTCAGTGGGACTGAACCTGAAACATTGTGGCAGCAAGGCAATCTTTCTAACCGTAAGGCTGCGCCTGAGCGTATATCTTTTACCTTTATTTGTATTGGCTTTAGTTATTTGACAGCGGCCATGCTGGAGCACCGCCTTAAACTGATTGTGGTCGAACAAAACGACTCCAAGACTTATTTTATTAAAGGCTGCTATTTTTTCCATGGGTGTCTTTTGTCGAAACGCTTAGTTATGCGGACGTAAACACACCACCGCTTGTTATCAGGCCTTCGTGGGTGACAGGTCACAGAGAGAGAGAGAGAGAGACACGCATATACAAATATATATATATATATATATATATATATATATATATATATATATATATATATATATATATATATATATATATATATATATACGGCGGGTTTCTTTCAGTTTCCTTGTCCCAAATCGACTCATACGGATTTGGTAGGGCTGAGGCTCTTTCCCAAGAGACTGAACCTAGAACCATGTAGCTGGGAAGTAAGCTTCTTACCACACAGCCTTTGCCGATATATTTCAATGTATGTTGTTATTCTTGCAATGTTTACCTTCTTATTCCTCTCGTTTTATTTTTCTGATTACAATAACAAATACAGATGTAAATGTCGAAAAAATACTCAATGATAGACGCGACCGATCGTCAGAACGTCAGAACGTCAGAACGTCAGATCGTCAGATCGTCAGAACGTCAGTACGTCAGATCGTCAGAACGTCAGAACGTCAGATCGTCAGAACGTCAGAACGTCAGAACGTCAGATCGTCAGAACGTCAGAATGTCAGAACGTTAGATCGTCAGATCGTCAGAACGTCAGAACGTCAGAACGTCAGATCGTCAGATCGTCAGAACGTCAGAACGTCAGAACGTCAGAACGTCCGTATCAAAACTGATCATATCGGTATATTAATTTCTTAATTTATTAACTAAAAAATGCCAAACCATCTAAATGCAGATCACTGTAATCATAAGAGTATATTCAATTATTTGTCAATTAAGTTATGCTTTTATATTTTTTTTTATTTGAACGAATGGGATATAGGATATTTCATAATTTATATAAATGTTTTTTTTATGAATGAGGCTGGTGTGTCAAAGTAGTAAAATGTCATTGAATTTCTTTTTAATAAATTCTATAATTTGCCATAAATACACGCCTGCAATTTTGTATATTAATTTCGACACTCGTCATTACTTTGTTAAGTCCAAGCCTCACTAATGAGGTATTATGAAACTGAAACGTATCCGGGATTGTCAACCATACTTACAAAAATGATTAATGAGCTAATCTCTTTTCTAAACTTTTAATTATTTCAATTGATTTATATTTTTGTTCTCATTACATAGCAGATGTTAATATTAAATCAACTAGAACTTTCCGTATACTTAATGTCTCTCATTAATGAGTTTCTTTCAAAGTATTCCTGTAATTAATCTCAGTGAGTTAATTTTTAATTTATGCTAACTAGTCAAAAACATTCGCGCATAGTATTGTACATCTGCTTAATGATTCATCTTTTTAATTCGGCGAATATTCTAATCTCTCTACTTCGCTAAAGATGTCTAAAAGAATCGAAACATACCGAGTTTTTCTCTGTAACTGGCAGAATGAAGACCATATTGCCCGTTCTGCTAATGGTGTCTTTTTTCAAAGCCCGTCTATTTTTGCAATGGATTCGTGAATAAGTTTATTTGCAATAACTTACATAATAGGGACAGGCTGAGGCCATAAACATGAGCAAGTCTTATTGAATTAATATAAGGATCTTGTTTACCGGTAATAAGTCGAGACGATTGTTGTATTTGTTAATCGCTATTGAGTCTGTCCCATTATCTTCAGACAATAAACTTGTCCTATTTCTTAATGACAATTCAGTTTTAGAGACGTTTTTGAGCGTTGAAATAATCTCCCCCTTACATGTACAGTTGGTCTGAATTGCCGTTTCGTAATTAAGACATGTCATCTGGAAGCGGACACAAACAGAATAAATGAAGAATTGATGTTGTATGGCGTTAGATATTTCTGTATTTGTGTTCAAATCTGTGTTCAATGTTCAAATCTATGTATCTATGTTCAAATATTTTCCAGTACTGGCTGCTCTGAGATATTTCTCTGAGCTTATATTTGTTTAAATTATATATGCGTGTGTGTACGGATACATGTGTGTGCATACGTATGCTCATCGCTCTGTACATACTCAGCCCTACGTATATATATATATATATATATATATATATATATATATATATATATATATATGTGTGTGTGTGTGTGTGTGTGTGTGTGTGTATGCCTGTGAGCGTGTGTGTTATCTGAAGTCATCAAAAATTTGTGTGTTAGATTCAGAATCCGGTGTTTTAAATTTTAGACGTCAAAATTTATTCTTCATCTAAAAAAAAATGTTCCGTTCCACTCAAAATGCTGACTGATTCGATATAAAGGGGAAGTTGTTAAAATTCTGCTCTATTGTACTGGGCCTTCCTTCCTCTCGTTTATATACGCACGTGCACATACATATGCACACACAGACACAGACACACACACATATATGTATATGTGTATATATCTATGTATATATATATATATATATATATATATATATATATATATATATATATATATATATATATATATATATGCATGCATGTGTCTATGTATATCTCTCTATATATACATATATATATATATGTGTGTGTGTGTGTATGTGTGTATCTGTGTCAATGCATATATATATATATATATATATATATATAAGCAATGTTAATTCTCTAAATGAAGTATTAACAGTAACTGCACGATAAAGTGTAGTATATTGCCACTTAAGTGTGGCTGACCCCTAGGGGTGGATGTTACTGTTGCTTTTAGCCCCAGGAGGACATCTCCTCCAGCTGGCTTATCGACACACGACTGTGTCCTGTTTGCCAAGGGAGTTATCCCTCTCACCACGACCAGCAGCACGAACGTATCCGGATTTCAGGGTTATTTCCCTTCTTCGGCGTTCGACAGCTGATGACCTTGGTGAGAGAGAAAAACCTGGCAAAATCTTATATCTTCTTTTCCAGTGACATTCTTCACTGATATTGAAAAGGTGAAAACAAGCAATGTTAATTCTCTAAATGAAGTATTAACAGTAACTGCACGATAAAGTGTAGTATATTGCCACTTAAGTGTGGCTGACCCCTAGGGGTGGATGTTACTGTTGCTTTTAGCCCCAGGAGGACATCTCCTCCAGCTGGCTTATCGACACACGACTGTGTCCTGTTTGCCAAGGGAGTTATCCCTCTCACCACGACCAGCAGCACGAACGTATCCGGATTTCAGGGTTATTTCCCTTCTTCGGCGTTCGACAGCTGATGACCTTGGTGAGAGAGAAAAACCTGGCAAAATCTTATATCTTCTTTTCCAGTGACATTCTTCACTGATATTGAAAAGGTGAAAACAAGCAATGTTAATTCTCTAAATGAAGTATTAACAGTAACTGCACGATAAAGTGTAGTATATTGCCACTTAAGTGTGGCTGACCCCTAGGGGTGGATGTTACT
>NC_142936.1:3935863-3938363 GCF_046866305.1 Octopus bimaculoides
AACTTCAAAGACATTTTGAGTGGTGGGATGCGCTACTTGACCTGAAGAAAAATTCTTACTGGGTCTCTACCTGCGAGGTCATGAGCTGTTTGTCTTCATATGAGATCACCATGTCGCGCACATATGGTTGCGATGAATGTGCCTGGTGTACCCTTATCAGACGGGTAGTCATGATGGGTATACTGGGCTTCGTATATTTTACCCCATGTCACTTTGATGGCATGCATTACTCTCTCACTCAATAATTTGTTTCCGATTTAGTCTCAAATACACAAATTTAATGACTCAGTGGTTTTGATGCCGATTAAATCGAAAATATGACCTCAGCTGTATTTGATCTCAGAATATTAAGATCTGCAAGCTAAATCTCACATTTTGTTTTGTCCGATGCCTTAGAAATTATAATCATTGATAATTTATTTTAATTTCGTTTTAATTAATTATATACAAAGATATAAAAACATTACGCTCATTATTATACGAGCTGACCATGTGCCGTCAATAATGACAGCTGATTGTTGTATTTTATATACAAATAAGGTACGAAAGAAGGTACATAATAATCACACATACAAACATTCACATACTGCCTTTGTACACGCATACACCTACACACATATACTCACACAAATTTGATACGCTGATTTTTTCTCCACTTCCTTCTTAACCTATCAATCACCCCTTCCTTTCTCTCATTAATATTACTTTCTCTCATTCCCTCTCAGTCAGGGCTATTACTCTCACTACTTCTCCTTCACTGAATTACTATCTTATCTACTCCTCCGCGTCCGGCGTGATTAAATATATAAAAACACTACCTCATTATTATATTTGGAGATAGCTACGCTAATAGTATATGTGCTGCATTTCTTCAGTTATAAAAATCTAGTTCTGTTGTTATTGGAAATAAACAACGCAGAAGGCGAACAAAACAAACCACGATATATGTATTAATAGGATGCTCAGATGGCACCCATCAAATGTAGAATTATGTTAACGAATTCTTTTCGCGTAAAACAACATAGATTGATGGATGCTATCAATTGTTCAGAATTAAAGAAAGCTTAGCAAAGCATTGTAATACATAAAACTGTTATTAGCTTAACGACTGAAAAAAAAAAACACTATCAAAGAAACAAAACCTCGTTGTACAAAACATTTGTCAACATACGATAGGAAACTAGATGAGTAAATTCAAATATAGAAGAGATTGCTTCCGCATCGAAGTTAATAAAATAAGCCAGTTTAAAGAATACAATGCTTATAGATAAAATAACTAGCATGGGTCCTTTTTACATGATTAAATGCACAACAAACAATAAACATGACTGTAAATATGAGAATACCAAAAAGAAAACAAACATAAAAAAACCAAAAAAAAAACACTGTGAGATGGTATAGCATTAGCGAAACACAACCTGCAAAGTTTTCTATTTGCAAGATAGTCACTAATGAAACATTAGCAACACTTTGGAGACTCAGTTTTTGAAACTGAAGCTAAATATAACAAAATCAATATTTTGTTAGGTGAATATGTAGCAGCAATATAAAATGAAAACATCACTTCCTGAAGCATTATACTATCTGACTTTTGGTTTGTTGCAAACTGCTTTTGATTTTGAAAAATCTGGTATTTTATAACATCCAACACTTCTGCTAGTTGTCTTTTGATCTAGCGCAACAGCCATCTTCAATTTCCCTTTAAACACACGGGAATAAATGTCCGCATTTTGTTTTACAGGTAGGTCGACAATGTTATTCTAGAAAAGACCACTCATCTGACTATTACATCTTAATACTTGACAAC
Organism: Octopus bimaculoides; assembly: GCF_046866305.1. Lineage (NCBI taxonomy): Eukaryota > Metazoa > Mollusca > Cephalopoda > Octopoda > Octopodidae > Octopus > Octopus bimaculoides. The sequence goes on from NC_142936.1 coordinate 3,937,671, forward strand.
CTGTGATCTATAAAATTCACTCGAAATTATTGTTCGACAGAATAACTGAACGCTTACAAAATACATGTAATTCAAGTATACAGAATTTCCAGTGCATTTTGCTCTCAGCATTCCTTTAAAGCAAAACGTTAAACAGGGCTAAGATTTCTATGATAAGACAATCCACCATATTTTATATATGGAAGAACTGAAGTTGTATATAGCAAATGAACAACTCCAAACACTACTGTTGGATTAGAAAAATGTACCAAGGTAATCCTGAAGAGAGAGAACTTAATTCCAAACAGTAAACATACTCGAATGAAAGGTTGGAGAACACAATGGTAAGAAGAGTTCTCGGGGCAACGAGAATCACCTGGTCATTGATAAAACAGTTTTGAGGCATTGTAAAAAAACATACAAACATGTCTATGGCTTGGATTGAATTTAAGAAGGCATATGATATGATGCCTCATTCTTGGATCATCGAATACCTGCAGATCTTTGGTGTTGCTGACAATATCACAACTTTTCTGGTGAATAGCATGAAAGAGTGGAAAATCAAGTTGGACTCAAGTAATGTATTCCTTGGAGAAGTTAATATTAAAATGGGAAGCTTCCACGATGACTAGTTTTCTCCATTTGATCATTGATCATTGCTGCACAAGATCAGGCTCTCGCTACCAAGTCAGTGAAGTATAACATCTATAAAAC
>NC_142936.1:3943363-3945863 GCF_046866305.1 Octopus bimaculoides
TATGTGTGCATGCATGTATGTATGTGTGTGTGTGTCGGTGTTTGTCTGCGTGTGCGTGCATTTGTATGCGTGTGTGGGCGGGTTTTTGTATGTATGCATGTAGGAATATAAGCACTTGAATAAATGTAGAGACAAGAGATCAGAGGGAGAGAGAAGGAGAGAAAGAGAGAGAATGATAAATAGATGTATATATTTCAATCTGCGCATGTGCGTTCGTGTATATCTCAATAGATATATGAGATATTATATCAAACATTGCGATAAGAGAGATAATTAAAGACAAATGTAAATAAAAACGCCAAAGACTTCCATTCTTTCCATATAATCAGTAATTATATTCTTATATTCCACAGTTCTCATATTCTATTTATCTTGCCATAGTTACCTAAGTGCTTTGTTTCCCTATTTTATTATCCTCTCAATCTGTAATTCAGTAAATCAGTTATTCTATTATTCTGTATTTATTAGCTATGCTTCTTACATATTTACTCTTGTTTTTTCTTTTCTATCGTTATCTCGGTTCTGTTTGTTTGTTTGTTTGTCTGTTGCAGGTTTCGTTTGATAACATTACTTTTCCTACGATTTATTGTTATTGTTTGTTTGTTTTTTTCTTTTCCATTTCTGATATTGTTTTTTTAAAATTTTATTTATTTATTTATTTTATTCATTTATTCATTCATTCATTTTTATGTTTCAACTCTGTGCGTTCTGCTCTAGTTCTTTTATTACCTGTGTCCGTCTGTCTCACTTGCTCTCCATCATTCTGTTTCACACAACACACAAACGCACACCCAGAAACACATACACACACAAGCACTCACACACACACACACACACACAAACACACACGGAATGAGTGAGTTATAAGTATGCAATTCGCAAATATAAATGTATATTATGCGTACATCTATATTAATATGCATTTATGTATACACAAATACATGTATACAAACATATATATATATATATATATATATATATAGATAGATAGATAGATAGATAGATAGATAGATAGATAGATAGATAGATAGATAGATAGATAAATAGCTAGATAGATAGACAGACAGATCTGTTTAATTTTTCCTTCTTTATTAATCGTATAGATTATAACTCCTCATGAAAGTACGCAACGCGTTATAAATGCAGTGTCACTATAAACTGAATAACACAGGCAGTGAGCCGGCAGAGTGGTTAACACGCCGGACAAAATGCTTAGCGGTATTTCGTCCGACTTTACGTTCAGAGTTCAAACTCCGGCGATGTCGACTTTGCCTTTCATCCTTTCGGGGCCGATAAATTAAGTATCAGTCAAGTACTGGGTTCTATGTTCTCGACTTTACCATCCGATATACTGTTCGATTACATAATCACGTGATGTGAAATAGATGGGAATGTAAGAACTTACTGTGGTGTATTTTACACACACACATACATATATATGATGGCTGCTCCCTCGTTATCAAATATGGCCATTGCACGAAGCTTAACATAACGGTGCTGTGATCGAATGTGACTTTTTAGCCCAGCCAAAGATCTACAATGTCTTGCACAGAGTTGGCATCCAAAACCTTTACTGGCAATAGCTGGCTGTTGTTGTAATTGGGCTCCATGTACTTTTGCGTGTCGTTTAAGTTCTCCTGCTGAATCACACTCCCTTCCACATGACCGACAGACATTATTAGTAGAGATTAGTATACATACATACATATATATATTGCCTTCGAAACGCGGAGTAGATGGAACATGGACAACTGACGAAGGAATATACTCTTTATGTTGCATGTCTCGTTTCTCTGTTTGTTTTTTTCGTTTTATGTTTTATTCCGCGTCGTAGGACTCACACGTTTCGGCACTCGGTATCCAGGGACTAGAAGTGACCGGCATCACAGCCTTCTCCAGAACAGAACGCCGGTCCGATAGTGATTTGAACACCAGCAGTTTTTGAGGTGAGGGGCAAGTCGATCAATAACGTACTAGTACTTGACTGGTACTTTATTAATCAATCTCGATTTGATCTCATCAAATTTTACTTTGATGAGAGCGGAATTGAGATTGTAAAGAACCAGAAGATATACCGCTAAGAATCCTACCCGCACGCCTCATCAATAACCCTTCCTACTGTACGCACAAAGCCTGACACTTGTGGGTGTAACTGGCCCTTATTTCATCGACCCTGAAATGATGAAAGACAAGGTCGACCTCGGCGGAATTTGAACTCAGAACGTAAGGACGGGTGAAATGTCGCTAAGCGTTTTGCCCGGCGCCATAACTATTCTGCCAGCTGCCCACATCAGTAATAACGAGTTTAAATTTTGGTTCAAGGAGAAAAGGGCGAGTTTATTGACTTCAGTGGTCAAGTTGTGCATCTTTCATCGACCGTGAAAGTATGAGAGACAAAGTCGATCTCAGCGGGAATTGGACTCGTAAAAAGTAAAAGACCGGAAGAAGTAGTTTGTCTAATAATTCTACTTTGACGCTACTTTAATAATAACAGGACCAA
>NC_142936.1:3950863-3958363 GCF_046866305.1 Octopus bimaculoides
TAGTAGTAGTAGTAGTAGTAGAATATTGTTTTATTATAATTATTATTTCTACTTTTTACTATTATTGTTTTTATAAATACCAGCAGCAGCAGCAGCAGCAGTAGCAGCAGTAGCAACAAAGCAACATAAATTTTGTTACATTGAAAAATTATACTAAAACCGTATTGTAATTTTACACTCATTTTATTTTTATTTCAACATATATAGATTTTTTTTAGCACGTTCTATTTTGTCTTGTTTTTCATTTTACTTCATTCTATTGTGTTTATGAAACATAACAGAGAGTAAAACGTTATTGCAAAGAGGTTTCAGTACTTTTAGCAAGGAGTTGCCATAGGATTGTCGTTGCTATTTAATTATTCCATTATTTTGTTTGTGAGTCAGATGCATTTGAAGCTGTTTTGAGAAATAAATGAATAAAAGAATGGCGATGTTAAGCGATTGGTTTTCCTCGTTGCTCGGGAAACGTGCAACTAGTTACTGTTTGGTTGCCTAGGAACACCACACTACATACATACATACATACATACATACATACATACATTCATATATATATATATATATATATATATATATGGTAGGTAGAGCAATCAGTGAAGCATCTGTGATTTTGGATCACACTTGTGTTATCAGTCAAGTTGGTTTACTTAAGAAACAGTGTTTGTGTGAGGGTTTGACGTGTGGCTATTTGAGAAGCCACTTAACGCCATTTCAAGGGATCGATCAATAACTGTAACAGTTGTATAAAGTGAGAAAACAAGCAATTGCATTATCATTAATAATAATAATAATAATAATAATAATAATAATAATAATAATAATAATAATAATAATAATAATAATAATGATAATAATAATAATAATAATGATTAGAATGATAATAATTGTAAAATAGCAAAATCCTGTGGGATGCAATGTTTGAGTTTGATCACCCGACCAGACATCGGAAACCGGACATTGTGGTGGTGAATAAAAAAGAAAGAACATGCATCAGATTCGATGTAGCATGCCCCGGTGACAACAGGATCAATGTGAAAGAAGAACAAAAAAATAAACAACGACGATTTGAAGTGGGAAATACGAAGGTCGTGGTCAACGAGGAGAGTAGACGTGATACCAATAGTAATTGGAGCATTTCAGGGTATCAGCACTCAACTACCAACCTGGCTGAAACAGTTTGGTGGAAGTGTGAAGGTAGAACATCTACAAAATTCAGCATTGCTTGGAACTGCAAGAATACTTCGCAGGGTTCTTGAAGCAAGATCAGTAAACAAGTGTCACATTAGTCTGGTGGCTGTGGACAGCTGATACTTTCCATCATACCCAGCAATATAAGTTGTGAGGTTTCATATAATAATAATAATAATGATGATAATAATAAATAATAATAATAATAATAATAATAATAATAATAATAATAATAATAATAATAATAATAATAATAATAATAATAATAATGATAATAATGATAATAATAATAATAATAATAATAATAATAATAATAATAATAATAATAATAATAATAATAATAATGATAATAATGATAATAATAATGATAATAATGATAATAATAATAATAATAATAATAATAATAATAATAATAATAATAATAATAATAATAATAATAATAATGATTAGAATGATAATAATAATAATGATAATAATAATAATAATAATAATAATGATAATAATAATAATAATGATAATAATAATAATAATAATGATAATAATAATAATAATAATAATAATAATAATAATAATAATAATGATGATAATAATAATAATAATAATGATAATAATAATAATAATAATAATAATAATAATGATAATAATAATAATAATAATAATAATAATGATAATAATAATAATAATAATAATAATGATAATAATAATAATAATAATAATGATAATAATAATAATAATGATGATAATAATAATAATAATAATAATAATAATGTTTTTTTTTGTTGTTTGTTGCTCTTGTTTTTATTGCTGCTTCTACTGTTATTATCATTATTATCTTTATTGTATTTTTGACAGGTTGATGCGACTTCCTGCATCCCTGGCTACACCATCTTCTTCCAGATTTCCCTTCCTCAGATACAAACATATTCTGAGATGTAAACATATTAATTTATAGCATCCCTTTTGCGTTGTTGTGGTGGTCTGGCTTTTTGAATGTTAATTTAGCGTCTCATTCACTGTATATGATATGTGCCAAGTACATCATATAATTTCGTTGAACACTGAATACGTTTCAAGTGCTGTTATACAAGGTGTTATACAAGCTTCGGTATCACACGATGATTGTGTAACGAATATGTGATATAGCTGGTGTAGCATAACTGAGTTGGAGCTGCGTAGAATAGAAAGATGTTACATGAGTCGTTAATATAGAATCGTAGGTTACTGTTTTAGGTTGTGTTGCAGAATGATATTGGATGTTCCCCATATGTAGTATTTGTTGGGTTGTGTTATTTTATTGGAAGATTATTCTGCATATTGGGGGTTTTGTACAAAGGCTTACGCAGAGGTGGCTGTACCTAGTAGAGCAACAATGTGTAACAATGTGAAAGCTGATATGCATCTTATGTCTTTGTTCATATTTTATCAGACTTAATGCTTCAATTATTATTGATATAGCTTCTACTTTCATGCCTTTTCATCTCCCACATCCTGTGTATTTCGATTTCGAGATATACATGTATTTTGGCAGTCTCTTCTTTGAGACAAAGCATACTTTCACTATGGTTCACTGATTTAATTCCGCTCTGTCAAGCCTTACAATATATTGATACTCATGTGTTTTCACTCGCTATGTTTTTCTTCTGTACATTCTGAATTCGCATAACAATTTTATCTTTATTTCTTTCATACATTTTCAGTTTAGTTTCTATTAAACTGTTTTATTTCAAGCTAGTTTCTCCAGTTTGAATAACACCGTTTGTATGAATAGAGGCAATATTTTTTTCATGTACCTTCATTGCACGTACCAGCTTATCGTTGCTTAATTCACAGTATTTGTTTAGTTCTACTGCTGCTATTTTGTAGTAGATTGTTATATGTATGAGACACGTGTTTTCTATTAATACCAAATTTGGGGCACGGAATTTAGAACGCTGTTAGATATTTACTATATTCCTCCTGTCAAAGCTCAAAAATACACTTAGCTTATAATAAATTATGGTGAAGCAGTTGCTTATAACTTGGATGTGTGTGTATTTATAGCTACTATATTCTTGGTTTTAGTTTGTAAGAATAGATTAACTTTCCGTTCTATATTTTCTACACCATTTAGTTCCGTGTATTGCGTTTCGTCGGTTTCCTAGGTATTTGCCTGGGAGCTTCTGGTCTAATTCTCTGATTTAGCACTCGATATCAAATTTTGCATTCTTGGTTCTGCTTTAATTTCTTTCTTTTTGTATGGCACAGTTATGTGATTCCATACTCAATTTTATGGCTAGTTTGAAATTGGGAACAGATTTTATTCTCATTGATCGATTCGTCCCTTTCATATCAATTACCATCATCACCAATAGCGTACAACCACGCTGAGGATGATTATTGAGTTATGGTTTCTTGTGCGATGTTGTTGTTCGTGGCTGGAGTTCGAGCGAGTGAGAACAAAGTACGTTCTTTAGTTTTCTCAATGTTTTGAAGGGGAGACAACCAATCGCATCGTAATTTGTTCACTTTTGTAATTCCTTAAAGAACTTTTAGTCGAATGAATCAACCTCATACTTCTTTATTTTAAGACTGTTATTTATTCTATCAGTCTCGTTTGCAGAACCACTCAGTTACAGGGACGTAAACATACTAACAGCTGGTGTCAAGCATTGATATGAGGCACACCCACACAACCACGCACACACACACACACACACACACACACACACACACACACACACGCGGGATCCTTTCAGTTTCCGTTAAATCAAATCCACTCAAAAGGCTTTGATCACCCCGAGGCTATAGTAGAAAACACCTGCCGAATGTGGTACGCAGTGGGACTGAACCCGGAACCATGTGTTCGGTACGCAAGATTCTTACCGCACACCCACACCTGCGCCTTCACATAGACATATAATCATAAACTTCAAATACGTGACTTACAGACTTTCACTTAGATACATGTAGGACACCATTAAACACACTTTGTTATATAAAAACTAATGTTTCTAGTGCGACTCTTCTCCAAATCCCGACCAATTTCGCCGCAGGAGTAAATAAAGAACAAAGGCTACAAGGAAACAAAAACACCCACCATCTTCTATTCCTCTCCAGTCTTCTGTCAAAGATAAAATCACTACAAATATTCTTGAAAAGACAATGCATAGATGTGGTAAAGGAACGGGGTTTATTTTGCATTGAATTCAGTTGTGACTGAGAAAGCGGAAAGATAAAGTCACTGTTTATTTGTTATCTTTATGCATACATGTATGTATACATACATGCATGTATACATACATGTATGTATACATACATACATACATACATACATACATACATAAATACATACGTACACCGTCTATAAGGATGTTTCTCTGGCCAAATTGAGTACATCTCACACATTTTAGTTTTGACGTTATTCGTACACTTGATGCTGTTATTGGTGCTGTTGTTGTTGTTGCTGTTGGCAGTGGTGACGATGGTGGTGTCGACGATGGTGGCTTCTGCTGCTGCAGCGGAGACTGCTCTAATTGTTGTAACTTGTTTTTGTATATTTCAATGATAGCAACACTCTTGTAGTCATATTAATCACACTAATATACAGCTATGCATATATAAATAATATATATATATATATGTGTGTGTGTGTGGGCGGATGAGTGTGTTGGTGTGTGTGTTTGTACCAGTAAAATGCTTATATTAAATATGTTGAAGTTATGATTGTATCCAGTGTTTTGACAAAAACGAAAAAGTAGACAAATAGAGGAAAATGTTTTGAATGAGTGAGACACAGCTGAAGAAACACACCTACGCAGGCACGCACGCACACACGCATACATACATACATACATACATACATACATGCATACATACATACACAAACACGTGCGGACGCAAACACATATTTATATGCACACAATATGTAGAGAGAAAGAGAGAGCAACTGAGAAAAGGTCAAGAAAATTCAATGTACTTTATGTCTTAAAATGACGATATATTCCAAGTGACTTCATCACCGATGTCTCCGCCTGGCATCGCTTATCTCACCTTCTTCTTGGTGCGCACGAACATATTGCCTCTTACGAAGTTTATGTAGATCTTCATGTGTGCAGATTCTTCCCTGGGTTAGAGAAAGGATAAGGCTGACACAGAAGAGAGAAAACGTATATATTGCTTATGTCGCTGGTGTCGATGGTTTTTAAATCCAAGAATCGAGTAAGAATTTCCCCAAAAGTGAATTGTCATCAAATGTATCTTTTTTTGCGGAAGATATGTTATTGAATCAAATGTTTTGCAATATTTTGACAACTTATTTTCTTTCAACATCAATTTACAATAAAAGTAGGCTAGCATTCAAAATAAAGGCTATCACATTGCACCATTTAAAGCCACCTTTCTGTCCGTTCTTTGATTCTAGAAGGCGGTGAGATGGCAGAAACGTTAGCACGCCGGGTGAAACGCTTAGCTGTATTTCGTCTGCCGTTACGTTCTGAGTTCAAATACCGCCTAAGTCGACTTTGCCTTTCATACTTTCGGTGTCGATAAATTAAGTACCAGTTACGCACTGGAGTCGATGCAATCAACTTAATCCCTTAGATAATAATTCCCCAAGATAATAAGGCAGTTAAAAAGTTGTTGTTTTATTACCATCATCGAGATCCAAAGCGAATCGCAGAAGTTCCTCGACTCGCTTACGGATTCCAAAAATGGCAGGAACGCTGGGAACGTTGTATTTCTGCACAATATGATGTTAAAATTTAATTAAATGAGTTTTTTTTTATCAAACGTTACTAGTCTTGGTAACGTTTGATTCCACTTCAGATTCACTGAGTATGTCCGGCAAATTTTCGTTTTTTCTTGTTTGTTTTTGTTCTTGGATTTGCCAACAGTCTCTCTCTCTCTCTCTCTCTCTCTCTCTCTCTCTCTCTTTCTCTCTCTCTCTCTCTCTCTCTCTCTTTCTCTCTCTCTCTCTCTCTCTCTCTCTTTATCTATCTATGTATCTATCTATCTATGTATTTATCTATCTATCTATCTATCTATCTATCTATCTATCTATCTGTCTGTTTATCTATCACTATTTATCTATCTCTCTCTGTCTCTATCTATCTATCTATCGATGTGTCTGTGTCTGTGTATGTGCGTGTGTGTGTATTTGTGTGTTTTCACATAAATATACACACAAAGCAACACACACATTCATACAAAAGGAAGACACAGGAATTATTACACGTATCATATTCCTTTCAACTTCGTTATTGTTGCTTACAAGTATGTTAAAATCTATCGGGCGAATTTGTGTTCAAATGATTTCCAGTTGTGGACCTACCATCTTTTGAGATCTTTCTTTCTTCAGAGTACACTATGTGATACGATGTCCATTTGTCTACTATTTCTACAATATCAAACGACCGCCTACAGACTCCTTCTCATCTTGCAGCTTAAGTTCATAGATCATAGAGACGACTTAGTGTTTAGTGAGATTTCTGTTCTGACATTTTTGTCTGAAATGTCAGAACGACGTTTTATTCAGTATACAAATTTATCTGCTTTTCGAACGCTAATCTGTTTTTGTAGTTTGTTTTCAAAGCTACGCCCGTGTCTCAAACGTTTTTATTTTATTCCTTGATTACTGAGATAAGTCTGCAACATGATTTATCTCCTGGTAGCAGTCCTATATTTCTATTCCGTTAATGGTCTTCTTCGTTTCCTCCATCTACGTTAGGTATTTAGGCTTCGGCGCTGCTGACGTTAACGCTACATCGTTAATAAAGTATATACCAGCAGATTGTTGGGCATCTAAGATTGAAGCTGCATCCAGAAATTTTAATAGGTGAGTATAAAAGACATCATCATCATCAACAACATAAACATGGCGTCTAATACAGAGAGGTTCGCATAAAAAGCATTTAGTTCTTCCGCATAATGAATACTAACTTCTATAATTTTTGCCATTAGTACAAGCCTAATAAAAGAAATGTTTAGCTTCTTATATTAAACGCAAAAAAAACAACAACCTTATTTCAAAAATTAAATTAATACATACAAATTAATGCATACAAGATGGTATGATCTCAGATCGCAGAAGTATAGAGAGAAATTCCAGTAGATGTTCAAACTGAACGAAGATTTATATCAGTTCTATAGAGTGACTAGATAAGATCCATCGATAAGCTACTGGAAGTGACTTAAAGAATATTGGCAAAATGAAGGTGTCTTGGATCTAGGTTAGAAACCGGTTCTTTCTCTATTGGCAAGAATCTTAAAATAACTCAATAATGATACACATATATGCATGCATACGTACATATATAATTTTCACATAAACAGTGA
>NC_142936.1:3963363-3995863 GCF_046866305.1 Octopus bimaculoides
ATATTGCCAATACAGTAGTGAAAACAATTTTTTTTCTTATCTTGGGAAGACTCCTAAATATTAGTTTCAACTTTTGGCAGAAAGCCAGCAATTTGGGGGCGGGGGTGAGTGGGGAGAGTGTAAGTCAATTACAACTGGTACTTATTTTATCGACCCCGAAAGGATGAAAGGCGGAATTTGACTTCCGAACGTGAAGGCGCAAGAATTGCTGCTAAGCATTTTCTCCTGCATGCTAACGACTCTGTCAGCTTGCCGCCCAAATGACTCCCAAATATTACAATTTCTTTTTCCATTGCAAATTTTTTTCTACTCGGCATTTTGTGCTAAAAAAAAAGCATTCTTCATTTATGTGATTCTAACCGCATTTTTCTCCGCTTATCTCAAGAGATGAAAAATGCATTCCAGCCTTTGTCAGTTTCTTTAATCAGTAAACTACTTTCTTTATGCAATGAAATCTTTAGCATAACACTAATGATACAAACTAATGACTCCCGCGCAGGTAATTCCAACGTCCTTCCATCTTGCCGAACATTTCTTTCCTTGAATGCGTGTATTTATAAATTACATTTCTCTCTAAGATAATAATATAAAGATACTCTTTCAAATATTTATTCGTTTCATTTGCAAATATCAAACTAGCCAAAGGCATTATGCGTAGAATATGAAGATCTGATATCGAAAATAACACAATAATCACATCATTTGAAATAAAGAATGGGTGCTGGATATACGCTCATGGAAAGTACATCATAAGAGAATCAAATGGTAAGAACAGCAGATTAAATGTACTGTTTTATTAAATTATGTCTCTTTAAACTTTGAGTTCATACGATGCTAGGTTTGACGTTGTTCTACATCCTGTCAGAATTGATAAATTAATAATAGCAATGCCGCGGTGCAGATGCATCCATGTATAATTCTAACTTTCAAATTTTGAGGCATCCTACATGCAAGAGAAGCCATTAATATGTCGACGAAAATATCACCTTTAAGCTTTAAGGTGTGATATCACTAATATTGCTTTACTGAGATGATGCAGAAAATTTTACTTGGTAGGCTTCGGCAATATCATGTCAAACAATCTTTGAACATCTAATATCAACTCTGATAACTTGTGTGTATCTGAAAGAAATATGTAGCAGATATGTTTCATAAAACTTTGCCGAAAAAACAAACCACAACTGGAAATGTATGAGCATGTAGTTTGTGAAAAGCATGTCAGGTTGATGTCAAGTTTAACATGTCAGTTGCTCTGGCTACACAATGTTATGCTTGGTTACTTCGTCTCTGCATTGTCTGAATCTGCAACGACTGATTATTGGGAAACTTGACATCCTGAGATGGAGACAAATACGTCTTAATATTAACAATACAGTGTGCCTTTAATGTCTTGGTCTTACATTTTTTTCTTATTTGCTGCAGTCATTAAACTGCGTCCATGCTGGGGCACACCGTGAAAAACCTTTAGTCGAATGAATCGACCCCAGTAGTAGGCACTTATTCTATGGGTGCCTGGTAATTATTCTATGAGTGTCTTTTGCTGAACCGCTAAGTTATGGGCACGTGAACACACAAAACTCGGATGTCAAGCGGTGGTGTATAGCAGAAGACACTTGCCCAAGTTGCTAAGCCGTGGGACTGGACCCGGAACCATGTGGATAGAGAGCAAACTTCTTACCACAGAGCCACGCCAACACCTAAAATGTAATATTTTGGTTCGTAATTTTTAATTAATAGCAACAACATAGAAGTTCTTGAGAAAATAGAAATTGAGAATATCAGACTACATACTGCAATAATCAATGAAGCAAACATAAAAGAACGAAGCGTGGAATCTAATGTTTTGTTCATTTGATATGATTTAGTGAAGGGGAAGGGGAAGGGGGTTATGGGATTGTTATACAATATTGACATTAAAAAAGCGAGTTATGCGGTTAAAAGACATCAATCATGATCAATCTCGATGACAGTTAATTAGATAATGAAGCAAATTATGAAACATTCATTAAGGCTAATCAATCACATACAAACAGTCAATGGATTTATTACTGTAAAGAGTAGGAAGAAATGTGGTGAAGTATTTCATCCGATGCGCTACCGATTCTATCAGGTCGCTGCATTACATTCCAAACATACATATAGGCAAAAGCGTGAGTGTGCGGCCAAAAGTTTGCTCCCCAACCACATGGTTGCAGGTTCAGTTTCAATGCGTGGCACCTTGGACAAGTGTCTTCTATTGTAGCCACGTGCTTTGTGAGTGGACGGGACGGTCATTTTCCTTTTCTTGCCATATATATATTACATGTAATGCAATATATATATATATATATCTATCTATGTGTATTGTCTTTCTGTTTGTCCTCCCACTACCACTTGACAACCGGTGTTGGTGGGTTTACATCCCGTAAAGTAGCGGTTCGGTAAAAGAGACTGATAGAATAAGTAGTAGACTTTAAATAAGAAGTACCGGAGTCGATTCATTTGACTAGAATTCCAAGGCAATCCTCCAGAATGGCTGCGGTCTGATAACTGATACGATTAAACGATAAAAGATAAAAAATATATATAAATGTGGCAAAATGGCTGGAGAGGGAGACGTTGGGCCTGTGATGTTACAAGACTCCAACAGAAAACTTATTCTCTTACTGAATGCATGCCAGATTACTGCACTTCTTCGAAGGATACCAAAGCAATGGCGATACGGTGTGATAAACTTAATCTTTCAAACGCGAGACACGAAAATATGCTCTAATTAGAGAGGAATATCTTTGTTAAACTTCCCTAGTAAAGTCTACTTTGGATGGCATGTAAAAAAGTGGGATTTAGCTCTAACGTATTTTCCCTAATTACCTAATCAAACTGCCAACTTTAAAGATGAAGGAAGTGCTTTGAAGTAGATATGGTTTCTACATTATTTCGATCTTCCAGCATCACAGCTGCTAACATTGAAGCAGGGATAATTTCATAGCAAAATGTGTTAAGTAAATTCTTTTTTGCTATTTTCAGAAAACGTAAGCTCTTTGCATCTACTCAAGTTAAATGCATCGATAGTTACTGCTAATCACGGAAGGGCGAACAGCTTTAGTTATAACACAACAGTACACCCATTAAACAAATATTTTTTTCTTCTTTAGTGATTCGTAACAAACTCCCAAACATCACAAGAAATCCTACGAAGAGAAAAAAAAAATATGCATGTATAATATCCTTTGAGGATATTCCGGTGAAATAACCCTTTCAACAAAAACACTAACGTAGATACATGGTTTCAATGAGCGCTATCAAAAAGCGAATCATGCATGCATATATAAAAACGCTTTCATCTGATGAAATATTCGCTTATGCAGCGAGAGTAACAGATGTTCTTTTCCTCAAATATTCTTCTTCAATGACACAACAGTTATAAGAACGGTTTTACATATTTTATTCATAACAACACTGCTTCTCTCTCCACTCTATCTTTATGTATGTATGTATTTACCCATGGATATATGTACGTACGTATGTACGTATGTATGTTCCTATATATACATGCATATATATATATATATATATATATATATATATATATATATATATATATATATATATATATATATATATATATGTATATATATATATATGTATATATATATATACGTATATATATACATATATATATACATATATATATATATATATATATATATATATATATATATATATATATATATATATATATACATACATATATATATATATATATATATATATATATATATATATATATATATGTATGTATATTTATATACATGTGTATATTTATGTATGTCTGTATGTTGCATATGTGCATGAATTTGACGTATAAATATACATGTATGTTTGTGTGAGTGCATGATATATACAAGCATGTATATTGACTGATTGATTAAATTGATTTGTCAAATTAATCATTCGTTATTCATCTCTAATCTTTTCATCGAGATCTCCATGACTGAGTTTTACGCGCGCGTACATGCATGTTAGGGCCACACATTTCTGTTAATGGCAATTCATTGTACATGTATGTATATGTTTGTGTCTATGTAGTCGTATGCGAGTGTTGCGTGCGGCGTAGTTACAGCTGAACTATATATATATATATATATGTATATATATATATATATATATATATATATATATATATATATATATATATATATATATATATATATATATATATATATATATATATATATATATATATATATATATATATATACATATATATATATTTGTGAGCTTTTTGTGTATGTGAGTGATGCATACTCCAGAATACTGCTTTTTCTTCATATATATATATAGCATTCTTTATTTTATTGTTTCTACTGCACAAGATTAAATTTATGTCCGTGGTAGATGGATGGAAGCAGCTATCGTTTGGGGCATCTCTCTTAATTTTACTCATGTTATTTTATTCCTTTCATGGCGTCCGGAACGTACATAACATGTCGGCTGTTGTATATATATATATATATATATATATATATATATATATATATATATACATATATAAATGATTATATAAATACAAATGTATATATACATATATAAAACACACTCACACACATATATATATATATATATATACATGGATATATGAATACAGGACCTCACCAATATGTAATACGTAAACAAATGAGTGAAATACCCAAACAACGAGAGAGAAAAATGGAGAACAGGACAAGTAACACAAAGAATGACCCTTCATCAGTTGTCGACAGTCTATCTGCTCCTCATATATACATACATACATACATACATACATATATATAGCTTCTGATATTGCTTACTGGTCCTGTAGTAGCCAGCTAAATGATTAGAATATGCGCAAAAGCATTGATTATTGTTGGGAATTGAGTGTAGTTGATAATTTAATTATTGATAATTAAATTTTCTATAATCACCACTTTTAGCCCAACTATTGTGATCTCTGTTCAAAACATTGGAAGTAATCAAATTCAATTTTTATTACTTATGTGGTCAGTGTCACTTTATAATTAGATTATCAAATAATCACATTTTTCAACGTCATACAATGTTTTTTCTTTTTTTTTTTCTATTTTGTTCCGGAGAATTAGTTACTTGCTACTGCACCATCAAACATTGGTGAACATTACTCCTTTGCTGATGAAGCCGAATAAGCAAGAAACTTTCTCTGTTGTTTCCCTTGTTCATATTACGATGTTAATATATTTCTGTGTTATATTAACTTCTGATCACCGTGTTAATCCTTTTTGACTAATTCCGACATTGTATGAAGGACATAATTAAAATCACACATTTATTCGTTGATTATATACTCAGCCGATCTTTGTAATTATTCTTTAGTTGATTGAGTGTTAACATATGTAATATGTTAGAAAAATGAGGAAGAACACAATTGCAGTTAATTAAAATAATCTTTTCTGTGATGAGAAACTTTATAATTAACATTAATACAATTTGATCAAAAGGACCACATAAAGTGAGAAAATTAATGTTTTATCTTGACGACTAATATTAATTTAAGTCGATCTTTCGCAAAGTTGATGAATAATCAGATGATATTTTGGCTCTAATAAGCTTCCTCAGCAATACAATGCGTCAACAAGTATTCTTTACCAACTGCATTAAGTATATTAACGTAGGCTACGCTATTGTCTTTTATGGTTGTCTCGCTGCTTCGTTTTTAATTAATCGTTGTTATTAGGTTAAACTGTCGTATATCCAAATTTGGCCAAATGTGTGTTTCTCAATATTTGATTGATTTTGCTTGCAATAGCCGATTCTTTTGGTCAAGCTATAATATCTGCAGCTGCTTCAGATGCCAAGATACCAAAAATTGTCAAACTGCAGTACAACGGCTTTGCTATGGAATGTTGAAACTATTTTTCGTTTTCTGAAATAGCAACGTTTTAGACTTACTACGTTTTTTGCATAATAGCAACGATTTGTATCTTTTGAATACGGTGGCATAGGATAAGCAGAAGTTTTGTATAAACAATATAGTTACAGACAAACTACAATACTCTACTATTGTACCAAAAAACCCTTCGAATTTCTCCACCCATTTTAGAAGTTTTGTCCTTGCCAGCAAAATTGTATGTTGTTTACGTCATAAAAAATTAGAAATTTCAAGTGACCTGGGAATAATTCGACTATTTCTAACCAAAAGGGTTTTTAAACCAAATCATTATTATTTATAACTTTATCTGCTTCGAGTTTCACCTTTAAAACCAAATTATTTCACGTCTCTGGAAGTTTCTAAGTCCTTTTAACTTAAACAAAATGCATTATATTTTTTTACGGCGATCTTTCTTCTGAGGTTGAACACCACCGAATTTGGCCTTGCCTTTGATACTTCTGGTAATAATTTATGTAAGCAGTAAGTACAAGGTTTCGATACAAGATGTAATATTATCCAATAAAATTGTCCAATAAAATGTCAAATAAAATGCTTGATTTTGGGTTTATGATAGCTATTAAAAGGATTATCTAAAGCAGGGAATCGGAACTTCCATTCTCTTTAATTATTAAATGCGTCAATCTACAGAATATTAGCATGAATCTTAGCCTAAATTACTGAATATCAGACAAATGCAATAAATTATAAGAGAATACAGCTATTGAACTCATACAACAGATCAGTAATTATATTCTGTTATAATGACAATGCTAGACCCTTGCTCTGTGTTGAGTGAACGAAATCTAACTAATCATGACTACACGCATGCAGAAAACAGGTAAACATAAAATTAAAAGTAAATTAAGAAAAATAAGATAAGTAAGAATAAGAAAAGTGAAAATAGCGTTCGTGATATCAATAAATACTGTCAGACTTACTTAAGAAGAATCTACGAGGAGGCCCAATGGTGAAATACAGCATAGAAAAAAAACAGAATTTTCGTGCTTATTTCAGTGATGGGTCAACATCCGGTCTCTACGATTTACTGAATTTATGCTCTCCTGATCGACAAATATTCTTTCTAATTTTCAACATCGCCAGAAAGTTTTAACAGGATGGCACATGTCGATTACAGCAACCGCGTTGCTTGACATTTATCAGCTATGGAGGGAAACGGTATTTGAACTCAGAACGCAAAGAGTCGGAAGAATACCCTGAAGCATTTTGTCCGATGCGCTAACACTGCTGCCAACTCGTCGCCTTTCTGAACCTACAAATGTACTGACGTGTTTCACTTCGGCTACCAACGTATTAATAACGACAACATCACGGAGTGTATATTTTTGTGGTGTGTATATTAGAGAACACTAGCTTTTGGTAAAATATCAATCAGTGATTTGATTTCATTTGTGTTGCATGGGTGCCATTTATTGAAATTTGTAATAGTTTTGATTATTTCGCGGTAATGTAGTTGCTATTAATTTATATTTTATTAGTGCCTTTTCCACGAATTTTCTTATTTGCCTCCCCATCATGCAAACACCAAAAAAAAAAAAAAATCAAACAAATAATGAAAGGGTCGCTGAAAGAATAACCTAGAATCTTTTACACCGAATGGGAATTATATTTGGCAGTGTTTAATAACGGTAAAATTAATTAGTCACCCGGTGACACTACAGTTTCAGCATTAAAGAAATTCAATACTACCAGTACTATGGTACTCTCAAGGACCATGAGTTTGCTAAATTAGATTACATTGAAGAATTTCAAAGTTCGAAAGCAAAAGAAAAGCCAGTTATTTCAATCAATGTAACATCGAAAAAATGCAATGACCAAACAGAAGTTATAAAGCAACATGACTATTTGGGAAGAGTGTGAATCCTTTACTCGTGTACTGTTGAAGTTGCAAGATTTTATGCTAAGATTCAGATCAATTTAACGATTGAGGTAATGTAAAACGGATCTTTTTCAAGAAAAACTAATGCAGACTAGTAGAGTGAAATAGCCCGCGATGTTATGGGCATCTTCAAACAAATATTCCAAAAAAAGAAACTGTATATAATAGCACAATAGCTTTGGATGGAGCAGTAGATCCCGGTTCAGCATCAGTCACATTACTGTTTCGTAAACTTCCTTACGCTGTTGACTAATAACGATATGTGATTTACGTTTTCAAGTCAGATCGGTGTATCCGGGTATCTGATACTGAGGAAAACTAATGAGAGCAAAATATATCAGCTCTGTGGCGATTATCGTTCTTTTAGATCCTTTCTGTCTTCAGCGAGGATTTTTGTATCTACATGACACATTTCACTGAAAAGCTGTCACACGTTCAAATATCCCCGCGTGGCACCTTCTGTGAGTGTCTTCTGCCATGGTGCCGCGCCGATCAACGACTTTTAAGAGAATTTGCTACAAAGAAATATTACAGAAGCCCATCATGTGAGCGTTTGTTTGTGTGTGTTTGTGTGAGAGAGAGACAGAGTGAGAGAGAGAGAGAGAGAGAGAGAGAGAGAGAGTGAGAGAGTGAGTGAGTAAGTGAGCGTGTCTCTGTGTCTGCATCCGTGCCTCTTTGTGGGTACCTGTGTTCGTGTTTGTCCTCCATCCCATCGTTTCGCAACCGGTGTTCCTTAGTTTATATCCTCGTTACTTAACGTTTTGGCAAAAGTGACGACAGAGTATGTACCAGACTTCTAAAATATTACGTACAGTGTCCCAGCATGGCTGCAGAACAACGACCGAGTCAATCAAACTATACAAGATGGAAGATAATAATAACATACGTATCTTGAACTGCACTCTCGTCAGTTTAATCACCTACATCTCCATCCTATACTAATAATCTGCACCATTAAGCTTATGTTAATATCCATTATCCTTAATTCCTTT
The DNA here is from genome assembly GCF_046866305.1 of Octopus bimaculoides. Lineage (NCBI taxonomy): Eukaryota > Metazoa > Mollusca > Cephalopoda > Octopoda > Octopodidae > Octopus > Octopus bimaculoides. Next base: position 3,972,158 of record NC_142936.1, read on the forward strand.
CCAAATCAATTGTATTCCGATTCTTCACTGAGAATTTAAGAGAGAGAAAGAGTGCAAATCTCCGGTGTTAGTGCATTTCTGAAATTAATTCATCTACTTTGCGTCTTGCGACCTTCTGTGATACTAACGAATGAAGAAATGGAATTTTGATGAAGATAAGCTTTTATAAGTCCTTCGAATTCGTATCAAATAACTTACCTGGAAATATCATTGTAATTGCATATATGCCAATGCAATTTTTATACACACACATACATACACACACACACACACACGCACGCACACACATACATACATATGTATCTGTAGATAGATAGATAGATAGATAGATAGATAGATAGATAGATAGATAGATAGATAGATAGATAGACAGATAGGATGGACGGATACATTGATATATAGATACATATGTAAATACACACACACACACACACACACACACATATATATATATATATATATATACAGAGTGAGAGAGAGAGAGAGAGAGAGACAGAGAGATAGAGAGTGAGATGTAGATATATATATCGGTATGTATGCATGTATGTATATATATATGTGTGTGTATATACATATGCGCTCATACATACATGCATACATAGCATAACATACCTACACATACACAAGCACACACCTAATGCTATCTCTTTTTCTGTTTCCTCTTCAATATTTGAAAATAAAACACAATTTGATAAAGACAATTGTTTAACGAATAACTACGAACACACCAATAAAATAGCAGAAAACAAGTTCACTTACACACGAATGAAAAACTAACATGAAAATATTCAATTCAAGATTTGCATGAATTTTTCTGTGATCTTCATTGCATTTTTTAATGTTAAGATTTCTAGATTGCTTTCGCAGATTGAATCTTATAATGAGTTCGCTGCTAAGTTAAATAGGACAACGATTCCATTAAATGACAAGCTTATGAGTTTATAATACAAGAAAATAAACGCTCGTTGTTCACCTTCTCTATCTCTTTCTAAGCCTAAATATTTTGATGCGTACTGACTGCATTTATGTGTACGATGAGCATTAATTATCTCATTCTTCTCGCGCTGTATATTGTATGTAGGTGTATATATATATATATATATATATATGTGTGTGTGTGTGTGTGTGTGTGTGTGTGTGTGTGTGTGTGTGTGTGTATGTATATATATTCTTTTATTCTTTTACTTGGTTCACTCATTTCATTGCAGCCATGCTGGAGCACCACCTTTACTCGAGCAAATCGACCCCGGGACTTATTCTTTGTAAGCCTAGTACTTATTCTATCGGTCTCTCTTGCCGAACTGCTAATTTACGGGGACGTAAGCAGAGCAGTATAGGTTGCCAAGCGATTTCGGGGAGACAATCATAGATACACAAACATATACACACACAAACACACACACACACACACACACACACACACACACACACACACACACACACACATACACACACGCATATATATATATATATATATATATATATATACGAGGGCTTCTTTCAGTCTCCATTTACCAAATCCACTCACATGGTTTGGTCGGCCCGAAGCTATAGTAGGAGACACTTGGCCGAGGTGTCACGCATGGGACTGAACTCGGAACCACATGATTGGAAGTATGGACCAGCCTCCATGCCCTCTGGAGGAAGATGAGTTGTGAACTTTATTCTCCTTTCTGTATTCTATCATCTACTGTTTTACTCTGTATTCTTCTATCTACTATATCATTCTTTTATAAACTGTGAATTCCCTGTCTAGAAATTTCATACACACTCACCTTATCTCTGATGACGGAATACCCAATTTTTGCTAAGCCATCTCTTGAGATATCCCAGAAACAGCTGTAAGACATCCAATAATTAATTAATTAATCAGCTAACTATCTAATTAATTAGTTACTTCAAATTCAGCTTTCTCTAATTAACTATACTGAATGACTTGAGATACTCGTCCTGCCTTCGTTTTTCCTCTAACATATATATATGTATATATATATATATATATATATATATATATATATATATATATATATATATATATATATATATATATATATATATATATATATTTACATCACTGCTTTTCTTTGGCATCTTATCTTCAGGGAGTAGAGTCTCAGGTCTTTTAGCGTCTCTCAGTAGTCCGTCTTTCTTTGATGACCGTTAACATTTACCACGAAGCATTATTTAATATATCGAAAAGGTAAATTTCGATTCATTAGCAAATTACTACGTTTGCTTTGCAATACATCAGCGTAAGCTTTAGGCGTGTACACCAACCGTCCTTCCTAGATATGCATATGAAGACCCGTCACCGTTTTTGTACTTCAAATGCTTGTATGCGTATTTCTCTTTGATTCTCATTGTCTATCCTGTTACCAGCAACAGACGTAATGTTTTCTATACCATTAGAAAGGGATACTCACGCATGCGCACATACAGAAATCTCATTATACAAACCGAAAATGGCGAGCGTATGTGACGTTTAATGCAGTTATATATGTGATAATTTCATGAGTCGAATACTTAATTAAGAATTCATGAGAAGTGATGGAAACAATTATGTATGGGTGATTATGGAGATAAATGTGATTACATCTCATCGCTCTCACCCCCTCGCTCTTTTCGCCCATTTCACTCTCTCTCATCTTCCCCCTTGGTGTATTTTTTTCTCTTTGTCCCTTACTCCTACATTCTCTCTACTATTTGCTCTCTCGGTCTGTGGGCTATGCCACACACACACACACACACACACACACACACACACACACACACACACACATAGAATTATTTATTCATATATATATATACGCGCATATATACTGCATGCATTTAATTATTTTGGTTGCTTTTCTTTCTTAGCTTTCAAGTCTTCATATTTCTACTTTGGTTATTCCCTCAGGTTCTCTTAATTTCTAAATTCGCCTCTTTCACTCCATTTCCCCCCTCTCTCTTTCTCTCCCTCCCTCCCTCCGTCCCTCCCTCTCTTCATTTCTATCGTAAGAACACTTTATGATTAGCGCTTGTTCTTTTGTTTATTCATTCTTCATAAATATAAATGCATGAATCAATCAATCGATGAATCAATCAATTTCTCTTTCCTATTTCTCGTTCTGTGTGTGTGAACCTATATGTATGCATGCATATATTATATATGTATGTATACATCGATCGGTATTTCTATCTATCTATCTATCTATCTATCTATCTATCTATCTATCTATCTATCTATCTATAGATAGATAGATAGATAGATAGATAGATAGATAGATATCTGCTTCCACACACGCATATATATAGAGAGAACCGTTCATAGATATAGTTGTCTGCATTTTATCAATATGCTATTATTATTTGCCATCACAAGGAAGAAGGTATTATAACATTTATCTTGGTCGTTTGAAATTCTGCATTTCTATCGAAAAGTACACACATTTCTTCTCCTAATCACTGTGCTACTTTTCACTGGAATCAGTCCATTGAATTATAGGCGTATCTCACCTGAGACATTCTGGTCTCTTCCAGAATTTAATCTGGTTTAAGTCTATATCATTCTGAAATTAAATCTGCAATATAAAATACCTTCGAAGTTCACGCAAGAAAGTATTTGTAAAAGAACTATTCATTTATATACATTTCGAATGTTGAGCAATTATCGTATGCAAAAAGCTATTCAGCCAGAAACAGAAACGTGTGTCCTCTACTCTTCTTCATCTCCAGAGAATAAACCTGTCCTTTTTTTCTTAATGGCGTCAACGAAGGAGAATTTTTGATTCTTTACATTATCTCCCCTTTTTCAAATTGCGTTTGCCTTAAATACCATTTGCTTATTATGATACATCCTCTGGAGACATAATATTAATAGATCTAGAATTTATATTATAAGGTATACTATATACCAGTATTTGCCTACGAGTGTTTCTTTAACATGTATGTATGTATTTATGTGTGTATGTATGTACGTATGTATATGCGTGTGTACGAATGAATGAATTTACGTAAGTACGTATGTATGTGCATACTTATATATGGGTATAGATATGTATGTATGTATATAGACATCAACGAGAAAGGCCTCTACGTGGTAGCTAGAACTGATAGAAATAAAAGCCACTTCTCTTTCAAACCATATCGTTCTCTCTCATTTACATACGAACCATCAAACACACAAGACGTGTTTTTATATTAATAAGACGTGTCGGAAATAAATAGCCAAAACTCCTCCAAATCACACTATTGTCTCTCTTTTTATTTTCATATGATACTAGTACATCACAGGATTCATCTAGCTATGTGCATGTGTTTGTATGCGTGTGTTTATGTGTGTGTGGAGAGAGAGAGAGAGAGAGAGAGAGAGAGAGAGAGAGAGAGAGAGAGAGAGAGAGAGAGAGAGAGAGAGAGAGAGAGAGAGAGGAAACCGCTTGATGTTATAGGTTTCGGACGAAGCCATTCCCACTGCAATAATCTGAGGTTATTAAGCAACGAATGTAACACTGTCTTGATCTTTGACTCCTATTAGTGGAGAAATTTTAATTCGTTGTTAATTAAAGGTTTCGGATGGATCCGCTTATTTTTATAACAGTCACTATTTCATAGGATTATTCGGGATTACATTTCATAACAGAATTACCCAAAACTGAACGGACACAAGATTGCATGGAAGAATTCCTACACAATGAGAGATTTGTGTCACCGTTAAGGATGGCATTTGATGAATTCAGTTAAACAATTATGCCTATATAAATAGATTAATCAAGTTAGCTAAGGCAGAACTAGGATTAATTAGCAAGAAGATTATAAGGAAGATCACCGATAGCATTAGAGAGGTGAATAATTTACAACAATGGCCTAACTGGAATACATGAAATATTTCGATATGGCTACTGAGAGAAAGAACTCAAGATTTACTCAGTCTGAATCTGTGGAGCTCTTACTATAAGCACATCTTTTCACTGTAAAGCATTAGAAAATTGTAATATTGATGTCACTGATCTAGAGATGAAATTATATGCAGGGAAAATATTACTTTACACAGCATCGTCATAACTAGCAACCAAACATACACATTTAATGTTAGAATCGATCTACGAACTTGTCGGTCTCTTCATGTTGGAAGATAAATGTCACTTGCCAAAGGTGCCGTGCTGGGAGATTGAACCCAAAACATGTGTTTGCAAAACGAGTTTCTTAACCACAAGGTTTGGTCCTTATGTAATAACCACCGCACAATAACATTCATTCACAATGAAACATTGATATCCTTACCAACGTAATCTCTACAGTAGCATGCAGAAACATTTAAAATCATAGACAAATACTTACAATATTCCAGAGACTAGAAAACACACACACACACACACACACACACACACAGAGCACGGCACAGCGCACAAGGACAAGTACACCTCACTAACTGTATTTATCAACACCAATACACACTTTCAAAATGCATCGTGCCTCCGTCCATAAAACTCTGTCCACACAAACAGAATCGCCTGCTGTTAATCAATGAGAAGTGAGGCTGATAATTTCTCTGTAACTAACGGTGTAACGGAGTGGAAAGGCACGATTCTAGTTTCCGACTCTTGCCGAAGAGTTCCGATGCGCATTACTGAATTCGTTAAAACCTTTCTCTCTTCACTGATCAAGATCAATGACCGCGATCGCACTGAATATTTGAAACTATAAACTCCTAATCGAATATCATTCGAAGCTATTGCAAATATCCATTTAGCACGTAAATGTTTGTATCTGTTATTTACATTATATCCTGTTCGCTAATCTCTCTACAAACACATATGCATGCTTGTGTGTGTCTGTGTGTGTGTGTGTGTGTAAAGAAAGAAAGAGAGAGAGAGACATACACATATAATCGTTTCAACGGTATGTAATAGTGTTATAGATCTGTCGTTCCATTGCATAGTAGTGCTTATACATGCGTGTATGCGAAGGTGTTAGTGTGTGTGAAGTTTCTTCTGCTTATCATTCTACTATGCTTAACCATTTGTTCAACCATTCTCCCTAATTTTCGTACAATACTCTAACTCTCATTCTATATGATTAGGTATTTCTATGACTATGTTTGCTTGTATATATGCATACATGTATGCAATATTTATTTCTGTGTCTCTACATGCTTCCTCTAAACCTGTCTCCAAATTTGTTCTTGTCTGTGTCTTAAGTCTTTACTTCCCATTCTACAGGTCCGCTACATTGGCAGTCTGGCTAGCGTCTTTGTGTTGGACCCTCTTACGACTTTACAAGAACTTCGATATACCTACATACATACATGCATATGAAGTAGGTAACGAGCACGAAAAGAGGACCACGCAAGAGGAACAAGTTTTAACAATGCTTACTTCCCCATGTGCTGACCTGCTAATCGCCCCTCTCCCCAAAATACCCATGCTGGACAGTTTTACGTCCTTCTAAACTTTTAAAAGGACTTTGAGTTCTCTCTAAATATAAAAAAAGTAAATTTAAAAAATAAATAAAGCATCATAGCCCAGTAATATTACTAGGCTATGATGCTTTATTTATTTTTTATATTTACTTTCTTCACTTTATATTAGTAATTCATTAGTTTTTTTCCATAAAGAAATTTTTTTTTTTATATTTGATGAACTCTCTTGGTTCTCTTCCTTCCTCCAGTTTTGACTTAGCAATTAGCTTACGACTTTTAGTTTACTTTACTGTGATCTATTTTGCCCTCCTCCCCCCATTTTAATAATCTAGTTTAAACCTTTAGTATAGCCTTTACAGCCCCCTCCCTTCATAACTCTATGTAAACAAGCGTTCTTACTTCTAACGGTCACTTACTTGGCCATGTAACTCGTAAGTTACCTCATCATTTCGCATTTGTCTTGCTTCTATATGTTGGTTCCCTGACGATGAATATATGTGGAATTCCAGCAGTTCTTACTTCTTTGGAGTAGATAACACATATATTTTGAAACATGTGTAGGAATTAAAGGAACTTTTATTTATATGCGTTATGCTCCATTTATTGTTATTATTCATATATATATATATATATATATATATATATATATATATATATATATATATATATATATATATATATAAATACATATATATATTTACATATATATATATATATATATATACATATATATATATATATATATACATACATACATACATACATACATACATACAACCGGCATCATGATACTCATATTTAGACATAAGTCCTGATCACCTTCATGAATAGTCAGAATGGATGCTGCAATATAAACGTATCCACATAAGTGAATCGTCAAAATCAATGACTGAAATCGGAACGAAGCAACAGTAGCTATACATAGTACAATGCCTACTATACCAACCTAAACAGCGGCCTCCAGCCAGACAGTACCATTAAACGTTGTTGTAAGCTGCAACAGACGAGTCTCAAGGGCAATTTATCTCTAGTGTAAGCCAGAGCTAATCGAACAGATGAATACCAAAATATCTTTAATACTTTACATGCTGTAACATACAGCAATTATTGACCTCAACAATAATACATACAGTACAAATATCAAAACTGAGCGTTGCTTGATAGGAAAACATTGATTTTGATATTTAATTATTTCTCCGTTTAGACTGACATGTTCATGATTCCCATCTTATTCCGAAATCTTTCTTCTGTTCCCTTCTATCTATATGTTTTGTGTGATCTGGTTCTCTTTCATTATTTACTCCTCTGTAAGTGTGTCTTTATTTAACAATTTTACTTTTGTTCTTCATTTTATGAATGTTTCTTGCGTTTTCTGTTGATTTCTGATATCTTTCTGGTTTTGAGAATGTATCTTTTTAAAATTGATTAGTTTATCTGTTTCGTTGTAAATTAGAGGTTAGAAAGGTGTTATTCTTTGTACTGTTGTATCAAAGTTTCATCTTCAGTGTAGAGTGTAGCAGTAAAATGTGCTTATAAAGAAGACAACGATTCCAATTCTGTTTGGCTGCGTGTATTTTTATTGATGAGTTTAAATTCCGCCGAGGTTGACTTTGCCTTTTATCTTTTCGAGGTCGATAAATTAAGTACCAGTTGCGTACTGGGGTCAATCTAATCGACTAGACCCCTCCCCCAAAATTTCGGGCCTTGTGCCCAGAGTAGAAATGAATAATGGATATTTTTCGGAGCTGCCGTACCAAGTTATCTCCTGTCAGGATCGGTAGAGCAGCGAGCTGTGAAGGCGCGCGTCTTAATGGTTAGGGGCATTCGGCTCACGATCCTAAGGTCGCGAGTTCGATTCCCGCTAACGAGTAATGTCCTTGAGCAAGACACTTTATTTCACGTAGTTTGAGTGCACTCAACTGGAAAAAATGAGGTGTACCTGTAATTAAAAGGATCCAGCCTTGCCATATTGTATGTCATGCTGAATCTCCCTGAGAACTACGTTAAGGATACACTTGTTTGTAGAGTACTCAGCCAGTTGCACATTAATTTCACGAGAAGGATGTTATGTTGATTGGATCAACGTGAGTGCTCGCCGTCGCAACCGACGGAGTAACAATTCTTTTCTTTTTTTTTTTTTCTTAAAGAGTAGCGGGGAAAGATTTTGATGTATTTAAGTACGACTTTTTAAATATGATATTCGAAAGTCTTTGAAGTTTAATTTGTTATTCCTCCCCACAGACGCAATAAGATTAGGTTCCAATCAAGGACCAAAATGTCTTCCGGAATATCTGTTGGTTGAAAATACCGTTTATATGTAGTGTATTTATAACTATTGGTAAACACACTTATGGGGTGATGAAAATTGTCGAAACTAGCCAAGCTTGTTTTTCAATCTGGGGTCCGTTCACACAGCTTGTGATGGGTTAAATATATGATAATTAAATGTACATTCGTAGATTTATTTACGACCTCTCCACTTACCCGCTGTCTCTGTACTTTGTACCATGCGTGAGAGTGTGTATGTATGTGTATGTGCAAGCGTGTGTAATGACATATGCATGTACAAGTTTTCTAACTGAATAACTCAGCTAGATGAATGGACCACTCTATCGCTATTATGGGCGATAAAATTTATGCAAATGGCGATTTCCAAAACATTTGAAAGAATATGGTTGAAAAAGAAAAAAATCTGAAAAGAAAAACAGAAGAAAAACGGTGTCATAAGCGAACAGGTTGTATATAATGAACAAAAAAAGAAGAATTGTTATGATACAATTAAATATGAACATGTATATCGAAGGTGGAGTTCAATCATGCGTATATTTTCAAATGAGAGTAGGCGAGCGAATAATTCTGTCGATATATGAAAACAAAAGAAAATTGTAATGAAATAATAAATAAAAATATTATTTTTAAAGTTAGATGTAATTTAAAAGCTGTTAAGGTCTCATTCAATATGAGAGTAGAATAAATGAAAAAAGATCATTTAGGTTTGAGTAGTAAAATATTTGGAGATGAGAGTGTGAGATGAATACGAGGTAGAGAAGGAAGAAAGGAAAATACGTAAATGCAAGTTCAACATGGAATTTAAATGGTTTGATTCTAGTGATTTAGGTGAGAATTACAGACTGGTGAAAACATTCGTTGTATTTTATAGAAAGTGATTAAGAATTCTAGTGTAGCGATAGTGAGTGGTACACCCTGACAACCTGGTCGTGCGCCTAAATATGTCCGTACACAATACGTTAATGCACATGCTGCTGTCGAGTTGTTTGTGGACCCAAACTGATCCCAAACTGATCCCAAACTGATCCCACATCACACAACACTCTCTTTAATTTTCTCTACTTTTACGCCTTCCGCAACTACTTTCCCCACCGCATATTCATAAAAACATTTTTTTATTATTATTATTTTCATTATTTCGGGGACGTGCACAAACTATGTTCCCATTGAAAACGATCCCCTGAAGAAGGGGATAAATGATAGTAATATTTACACAGATGTAATACGAGTGTAAAAATAGGTCGAAACAATTGTTATGGTTTTATATAAAGAATGTCGTTAAATCTATTTTCTGTTATGTAAATGTATGTATGTATTTATGCACATATGTATGCTGTATATACAAAGGTATTTAAAGACACTTAATAGTCAGTAGAATACTCTCTTCAAACCAATTAAAATGTTTTTATTTCGTTTTGTCCTCATGACAGATTAAAATGCTAAAACAACAAACGCAAATCGTTCAGTCATAGTTGAAAATGTGATAAACACAAACATTTTGAAATTGACAAAATCCTAACTGTTGCAAGATCTTATAAGTAAAGATGTGTATGTGTGTAATTGTGTGTGTAACTGTGTGTGACCTGTTAAACAACCTGTTGAGAACCGATAATCAATAAAGGATTTGTTGAATAAATGTTCAATAGAAAATGTTTAAGTATATTTTATCGTTAATGTCTTACGGTAGCTTGGAAAGAAAAAGATAAACAAAGACTGCTGAGATATTTTTAATGGTAAGACTCGGTTAGATCCTCATCTTAAAGTACCAATAGGTCAACGGTTTTAGTTAATTTAACACAGAAAGTAGAAAATGCTTATTAAACATATGTACGTGAGTCCAGAGACAAATATACATCTATACGTAGAAATAATACACAGAAACACACAGAAACACACCCAACCAAACATATATACATACATATATAATATTAATATGTATGTGTATATATATATATATATATATATATATATATATATATATATATAAATTAACACAATGAGATAAAAAAATCCAAGGCTGTGAAAGATTTTCAGAACATTTATAAAGAGGTCTTACAGATATTTCCGGGATATTTTATATATCCCTTCATCAGAGACGGTGCGAGGAAATGTTTAAATAAGAGGAAGAGAGTAAAGGAATAAGGAGATGAAGTGAGAGAATAAAAAAGAAGCATAAAAGTTCATAGTTCAAATTCTCGATTTTGTAGAAACAAGTGCACAAGTCTAAGCGTACCTAATCGTTTAGATTACTTGTGAACTAAACCCCCATACTTTGTATATATATATATATATATATATATATATATATATATATATGTGTGTGTGTGTGTGTGTGTGTGTGTGTGTGTGTGTGTGTGTGTGTGTGTGTGTGTGTGTGTATATGTATAGGACAGGAACAATCTTTCGGTTACAACGACGAGGTTCCCAGCTGATAAGATCAACGGAACAGCTTACTTGTGAAATTAACGTGCAAGTGGCTGAGTACTCCACAGACATGTGTACCCCTAACGTAGTTCTCAGGGAGATTCAGCGTGACACAGTATTTTGAAATACAGGTACTTCTCATTTTTGCCAGCTGAGTGGACTGGAGCAACGTGAAATAAAGTGTCTTGCTCAAGGATACAAGGCGCCGCCAGGAATTGAACTCACGACCTTATGATCGTGCGCCGAATGCCCTAACCACAAAGCCACTATATATATATATATATATATATATATATATATATATATATATATATATATATATGCATGTATGTATACATGTATGTATGTATGTATGTATGTATGTATGTATGTATGTATTTACATGAATATATACAACACACATACAACCACAGAAAGTAACACAGAAAAGGAAGAAAGCTGATCACGCAGTCACTGTTATTTGTGGTAATGCGTGAGAATGTATATGGCTGAGTGAATATGCGTATGGTATGTACGCGTCTATGTAAGTATGTATACGTGCATATGTGTCTGTTTACGTTTGTATCATTACAAAACAGCCATCAGTATTGACGATGAATAATCTTCGCTAGAAGGATTTACCATTTATCCATTTCCAATTGATTTCTTACACATCATAGAACGAACCAGCTGCTGTTGTCTGCGATAAGCAAGAACACCTGTCCTCTGTCTTACTCTGTTCAGCTCTCCTGATTCAGAGATCTTCAATGCTGCTTCAATGACGTTATTTTTGCAGATATCACAATGAAAAAAAAAAAAAGACCTCTGTTGGATTCTCTTCTTCCTCGTCTCTTTTCTTCCTCACCCCACTTCTCCCTCTCTCGCTCTCTTCCTCATAGCATCTGAATGTTCTTTACGATACTTATGGTAATGTTGTTTTTAATATCTATTATTATATTTTATAGTTTTATATTGCAAGTATTTTGTAGTAAATCTTATCGTGTAAATGAATGATAAGAATGCGACCGGAATAATCGAAGGAACTCACACGCATACACAGCAACATAAAAACACACGCGCACACATACTTATATATACAATATAAATACTTGTATATAATATACATACGCACACACTCACACACACGCGCAGAGACACACGCATATATATATATATATACACACACACACGTATGTAAACTTATATATGTTTACATATATAAGTGTATATATAAGTGTGTATATATATATATATATATATATATATATATATATATATATATATATATATATATATATATATTTTTTTCTCCGTGTTTTTCTCCTTGTCTCCGTATTCTTTCTGTTGAAGAGCGTAGCTCGAAACGTCAAAGACTTTCCGTATTCCCGAGCGTCATACTAATATATACTTTTGTTATTTACACCACCTGTCCTCGTCTGTTGTTATTATTTGTATATTCTCCCATATATATATATATGCTCTAGCTGACGTACCCGGTAATTCCCGGGAAAGCGGTTCTGTTCTCATAATTGTTTCGCTAATTCCACTAACAACAATACAAAGTATTTAGCCCTTAAAACGGTTTCTGTGCATTTACAGAGAATACCGAACTGTCTTACACACAATCATATTCTTAGGAATTCAAATAAAGTAGCCCCCGAAAAGGGCGTTAATGCGTTACCAGAGTACGTAGAAATCCGGAGGAGATAATAATAAGGTATGTATACTAAAATCATGAAGCATATTACGTAATAACAGGTTAATCAGATATGAGATAATAGCAATTCAAAGTAAATAACTCTGAAAAGGGCTTTTGTGCATTCCCAGAGAATATTACCTTCAGCAGCGCTAGTGTTGGTATATTCATGAATAACTCACTAACCGACATAAGTGGATCTAGTGTTTAGGAAAATACTATTTATCTATTTAAGGGTTGTACTGGATAAATTGCAAAAATACCTCTAACAATTCAAATACTAAGAAAGAAGGATACTCAATTTGATTTATACCAAATGATTTAGGAAAATAAATGGATTCTTTCCTTTGGCTGTTAAAATCTGCGTGAATGGGTTATTTCTCTTAGCTGTTAAAATGATATATATTAGACACATATAAAGATGCCTTCCAGGGGCCCTATTATCGATTTTATCAACAATCTGAGTATGCCATGAAGTTTTCAGACACGAGTTCTACTCACGCGTCAAGTTTCAGCAAAATCAATAAGACGATGTAGGAGGAGTTACCTAACAACTCCACAAACACATCGACAGACAAAATTTCTCACATATGTAGTATATGTAGTATATGTATATATATATATATATATATATATATATATATATATATATATATATATATATATACATATATACATGTAAGTTTAATCTATGTCCGGTCATATATATATGTATATATATATATGTGTGTGCGCGTGCGTGTATGTGTTTATGGGGAGGTGTAGTATGAGCATATATCTAGTGAGTGTGTATATTTATTTATATGCATATATACATATAATCAGATATACATACGAATACAGATATAAATAAGCACATATATAGTATACATGATATATATATACATATATATATATACATATGTATATACATATATATATATATATATACATATATATGTAGGTGCGTAAGCGTACATGCATACAGACAGACAAATAGGCAAACAGATAGATAGATATATAGATACATAGATAGGTTCAAAGATAGGCAGCCAGACAGACAGAGAAGCAAATAGATATATGTAGATATATATATGTAGAGAGAGAGAGACCGATACATATAAAGAAAGACTGATAGACATAGATGTAAGGAGATAGTTATACTTATCGTGATGTTGAACAGATCCTCACCCTCAGAGTTAATAAGATATAGATCTATCAGTGAATGGACTGTGCGTGATGATTTCAACACGTAATGCTCATGTCACATGAAAACCTATAATCATTTTGAAGTTCCGGAACCAATTTCAAGCTGCATTAAAATAATTGATGGTCTGGTTTCAGTAGAATATTGAAGGCATGCAGATTATCGTGGCACTATTGTCAAGACAAAAAAGGATGCACAACGATTCTATCATGTCAGCAGCAATACACATCAGTACCTTCATTGACACTAAAGCGCGTTCGCTTTTCATTTTCTCTTCCTTTTTTTCCTTTTTCTGTGTTCGTACACCAGCATACAAAAATACACGCTGATATAATCTGATGCATACATTAGATTAAATATATATATATATATATATATATATATATATATATATATATATATATATATATATATATATATATATATATATATATATATATACATATGTATACAATATGTATATATGTATAGAATTATGTGCTTTGATTATAGTATTATAGCTCTTATTGCAAACTGTTGTCTACATTGCAGTTTCTTTTTCAGAGCTTTCTTGCAAGCGGTAAGCTCCCAGACAAAACATCGAAGACACCCTTTTGGGTCCGAGCGCATACTCACTGCAAACATGACAGACGTACTAACGTCGGACGGAAGCAATGCTTCGAACTTATCCACGTTAGCAGATATGTTCTTAGCAGTCAGAACTATATGTTGTTTACGTCATAGGAGTTTAGAAACGTGGAATTAAATCGTTTTAAAACGTGGAACGAGAATCAGGTAAAGCTACAAATAAAAGTGCGTAAATATTGAGGCAAAAAACCTTTTGAATAGAAAATGTCAAGGTTACATGACTAACTAGCGTTTATCAGTGAAAAATACTGTCATATCGTCGCCCATCTATATATTTCGTTTCTACTATAGAGAGATATATCAAAATTAATTACAAATTACAAAAAAAATTGCCAGAACGGGGAAATTAAATTTCACTTTCATATTCGAATGTTTGTTACAGTAAAATCCTAGTTCTACTCGCAAAAAAGGAGAAATTAAATATTTAGCAATTTTCTTTTCAAGATAGTAAACAGAAATATATAACAGGTTGTGCTTAAACATTCAATTATACCTGAAACTGAGGTACAGGTTTGTAGTGACGTGCACGTACATACGCATGCACACACACATACACACACACACACACACACACGCACACACACACACACACACACACACACACAAACATGCAACACATGCGTGCAAAGCCCATGCTGTCACACGCACGCTCGCAAATCTAACTATATAGCTATATATATATATATATATATATATATATATATATATGTGTGTGTGTGTGTGTATGTGTGTGTGTGTGTGTGTGTATGTATATATATATATATATACACATATATCCATATATATGTATATATATATATATATATACATGTATGAACATATATATATATATATATATGCATATGTATATGTATATAAATATATATATTTATATATAACTGTATGTGTATGTGTGCATATGTGTATGTGCGGGTAATTGTGTGTGTGCACGCGTGTGTGTTTGCCGAAATATGAAGCCCAGGTTACTAGAGATACCTAATATACGATGTAACCAACACTTTTCTATTTCTCTCCTCATCACCAACTCCATCTTTTCTACCATCTTATCTCCATGTCTATTCACTGATATTTCTCAATGACACACATTGTGGTCTTCCTATACTACACTTGGCAGAAGATTTGTACACGCAGAACAATATTCGGTTCAGTTTTTGCTGTCATTGTTTTATCTCAGATTACAAGTCTTCATTTTCCTTCATTCTGTATCCTTAAAACATTGACAGAAGCATCTTTGGTTTCGTATCTTTCCCAACATTATATCACCTGATAATTTCCTAAGTTCAATATTCTGTACATGCAATGTGGAGTATCTTTCTACATAATTTCATATCAAATTCCATTATTTTTTCTCATTTTCAATACGTACCGTCCATGATTAAAACCCACAATTTTCAGCTGTTTGCACTTTTCAGCTGTTTGCACTTTTCAGCAATTTTTATAACAAAAATAATTTAACATTTTCAAACTTGGGTCTAACCTTGCTGAATTCACAGCAGCTGCCACAATGCAAGATTTTCTCGCTTGCAAAGATTTACACCTTCTGTTACTGTTCTTCCCAAATAGCTTAATTTATGAAATTGTTTGCCTGTCCGCTTCGCTATTTTTGATTAATTGTATATTTTCTCTATATTCTTACCAGTTATCACCATTTTGCTTTACATGCAACATATATTTCCATCCAGTATCTTCTGGAAATGGTTGTTCATTCGGTTCACAACTGCTTTAATTGATAAGATATATATCGTATATTGTTAAAAAGAATTCAAACCATGTTCATTGCGTCCTTTTGTCGAGAATATATTGAACTATATATTGTCGAAAGTATTCTTTTTTTTTTTTATATAGTTTCAAGGAGAATTAACTATTATTTTTAGATGATTGAGTACCCCGTTGAAGCACACGTGTTGTCCATCCTAGGAGTTGTACTAATTCATGTTCTCATATTTCTTAGCTGTTTTCCAATATGTCCTATTGAACGAACTTCGTGGCTAAATCAGAGTTGTGTGACCATTTTACTTCCTCGTTTCTTACTTCATTAAGAACATTCAGGGGTTTTACCGTCCTTATGAAATAGAGAGGGGCTAAAGAAGCCCAGTAAAAAAAAAAAAAACATACATTTCTCTTAATATCAAATATTGTTTTAAACGTATCACATATTTCATTTCCAAGCGAAACGAAACATTTGTTCATTTTATGACTTTATAACATTTACTCTGCAACATTTCATTATGAGGCTGACGTTTTCTTATATTAACCAATAGTCGTCTCTCATAACACGCATAGCCAAGGAAATGCTGGAAGTGAACGAAGTTGTACTAAAATACTAAACTAGTCTTTAGCCAACAGTATTTCTTCCTTCTTGAAACCCAATCTGTCTTTCACTAAATATTTTTTTGTAACGTACAATTAAATCATAAAGCGGAGAGATTGCTTGGAGTGCTAATTAAACTAAGTATGCTGTTGTTTCGCATTTTGTTTTGGTCTTTCTCGTCTGTGGCAGTTGTATAAGTATTGATTATGTTCATTTTCAGCGCCATTCTTCATTACGAATATAATTATAATGTACTTCACAAAGAAACTTAGTTTCACATTCATCTCTCTGTTTTAAGAGTTCTACATTAATGTTATCTATTCCAGGTTATTTTTTATGCTTTAGTTTTTCTAAGTGCCTGTGCTACTTCTTCTAAAACTATTTTTCTTTTTCATTTCTCTAAAACATACCCGTATATTTCATCTATTAGTTACTTCATTTCCTATAGTTTGAGGGTTACCATATTTATCATCAACAAATTGATATTTATCTAACCGTTCGCTGGTTAAAATATTTATAGGTTTACTTGATTTATTTCCATATGAATTTTTCTTTCTTTTTCTTCACATTTTATACATCTTTTGCTAAACTGAATTTCCTTATTTACATTTCTATAGTCAATCTCTATTACATTTCCGCTTTTTCGTTTTAATCCTGTTTGTATTTCAAGTTTACTATTGCATGAAAGGTTATTCAAAAACCTTGATTTTAAAAATAATTCTGTAGCTGTTATTATTTCGCGAAACACTCGTGTTCCATGTTGAAAGCGTGTATCTATCATATTATTGAAGAATACAACTAATAACAAAGTTTTGAATATTTTTCTTCTGTTCTCCGGTTTAAATTTCTCTGTTGACTAAAGAAAATGCTCTAATATCGAGCATATGAGCACTCAACAGAAGAAACTGATTTTTTCCGTACGCATGGGACTCGAACACAGACGCGCCTGCGCGCATATATAAAACTAAAGGCAAGATCCAAAGACCAAAGTATAGGAAGATAGTATGTTTCGAGCAGCCCATACAAGGTACAAAAAAGAACTTTCAGGAAGTCTAGTGGTTATTTTTTTCTTCTCCTTTCGCTAATTTTAGATATATACATGTGTGGGTGTGTGTATGTGTATTATTTTAGTGTCTCTGTTTGTCACCCACCACTATACTCACACCCGAAAGAGAAGCCTTTGGGTGGTATAGCCTTGTAGTTACCATATGATGAGCTGTTCAGTATTCTATGATCTACATCAGTGGTTCCTAAAGTGAGTGGCATTGTTCCACTGGGGGGGGGCGGTGGAAAGCTCCAAGGGGGCGTTGAAGAAAAGAGGGGTGATAAGAGGGTAGCGATTTATGTAAAAACAAAAATTGGTTTATTAGGTTAAGATTTATTTGTGAAATACAGTTGTTTTGAATTTGCTTCAGAAAGCCGTCTATGTTTGTGATGGTTAGTTGGGGTGGGGCGCTGGGAATGTAGCCCGGGTGTCAAGCGGGTGGCAGCCCGAAAAAGTTTGGGAACCACTGATCTACATCAACGGCAAATACTTACAAAATCTTTTTAGTTTCTATTTTATTAAAATGTAAAGGTTTTCCAGCTGTGTTTTAAGAAGCTTGCTTCCCAACCACATGGTTCCCGGTTCATTCCCACTACGTGGCACTTCGGTCAAGTGTCTTCTACTATAGCCTTGGGCCTACCAAAGTCTTATTAGTGGATTTCGTAGACGGAAACTGAAAACAAACCTGTCGTGTATATATATATATATATGTGTGTATATATATGTATGTATGTGTTTGTTGTTTGTATCTGTATTTCTCCCCCTCCCCCACCATCGCTTAACAATCGATGTTGATGTGTTTATGTCCCCCGTCACTTAGCGGTTCGGCAAAAAGATAACGATAGAATAAGTACTAGGCTTACAAAGAATAAGTTCTGGGGTCGATTTATTCGACTAAAGGTGGTGTTCCAGCATGGCCGCAGTCACATAACTGAAACAAGCAAAAGAGTAAAAGAATATTCTAGCCACCTCATGCCAAAACAACTTTCGAGTCGGTCTTTCTCTTAACTTTCTTCATGGTTTTCGTCTGAGAATTTCATCATCCCATGCTCACTTCTCCTCGCCGCCTACTTACCATTCCATGCTTTACCCACCAGCCTTCTCTACCACCTGTTAGTCTGCAATGAAAATGTTCACAGTTCTTTGTGATTATATTAGAAGTACACTGTTTATAAGTGATGTCTTCCATGATTCTTTGCTTCCATTTCTTGTGTAAATGTTTACATTTCAACGAAATCTTTCATCATTAAAGAATAAAATGTTTGCTTGCTGTAAATATGATATAAATATTATTCTTTCTCCTTCCTTTTCTTCTTCTTCTTCTTCTTCTTCTTCTTCTTCTTCTTCTTCTTCTTCTTCTTCTTCTTCTTCTTCTTCTTCTTCTTCTTCTTCTTCTTCTTCTTCTTCTTCTTCTGCTTTTTCTTCTCATTATTATTATTATTATTATTATTATTAATGGTTGTGCCGGTTGAATTCCAGAATCATCAAAGCACCAGACACACATGCACACTATACACAATATATATATATATATGTATATATATACATATATATATATATATATATATATATATATATATATATATATATATATATATATATATATATATATATATATATATATATATATATATATATATATATGTATATATATGTATATATATATATATATATATATATATATATATATATATATATATATATATATATATATATATATATATATGTATGTATATATATATATATATATATACATATATATATATATATATATATATGTATGTATGTATGTATGTATGTATGTATGTTTGTATGTACGTATGTACGTGTGTGTGTGTGTATATATACTTACACTAACTCAGGCACACATAGATGTACATGTACGCACACTTATATACATACGCACGATTTTTGTTCTTTAAGAAGAAAAACAAATTATCTTTAATTACACTTTAATCAAGCTGTCTCTCATTGATAAACCACTCCTAGCATTTTTCTAACTTTGTAACGTCTCCTCTGACATACTTTTACGAGTGTTGTTGTTATTCTCATAATGAATTTTCTTCGTTTTCTTTTAAGGTTATCGTCTGAAGTCGGTCGTCTGCCAGCGTGAATTTCCACTTTTGATGCGAGGGAAATAAAGCCACAACGGATAGAGTCAGCATGGTCCATACCGGAAGAAGCAGCTAGGAACGAGAGTCCGATCAGTCATTGCAAAAGACTCGTGAGTATGTATGTACTCTGTGGTGGGATCACGTTCAAGTTTCTTTGGCCATATGTTGCATCCGGTTAAAATTCATTGTTGATCATCCGGATATTCGGAAAAAATCTCATAATGAACAAAGCCATTGAAATCATAACTGATGGTAAATTATCACTTCGTCTTTTTAGCAACGGTGACGTCATTATGCTTCGAAATATACTGTTAAATGACATGTTTAAAACTAATAATTACATAGTTTTAATCAAAAGTACATAAATATGTTAAATTATACGACATATTGAACGTACTTATATCATAGGAAAGCTGGAAGCAGTTTTCTTCTGGGAAAAGGACTCTTTATAGACACATCATGTTAAAAATACAATACGCTTCAGCGCTAGACAAAACAAAATCACCCCACATCACCCATCTCTACACACACACAAAGCGACCCGAGGGTAGTGCATATTTCACCGTTTTTGTGGTTTTTCAAAATCATGCGCTGGCATCGCTTCCGACACGAAATCGTCCCGGCCAGTCTGTTGTATATAGGGGCAGTGATTAAACAATTCACTCGGTTAATTTTTGAGAGCGGCCGGGTTCATTTTTAGTATTCTCGTCTGTGATAGCAGTCGAGTTTATCTCAGATATTCTCATTTTAAAACTCGTCTCCGGATAATCATTGAGAAGTCGTTGGTGTTGCCTTGACAGAGGTTTGCGCTCTCTAAGTGCTCTTGTTTATAATTACTGTATTTGGCTACATATTAATGCTAAATATTAATGATATTTGTGTGCGCGCGCGCGCGTGTATGCGTGTGTTCACATTTAATTTATACATATTCACATACATATGTATTCTCCTATATGCACGCACTGGGCTCTATATCTGAAAATATATACATGTTTAAACACATACACACACACATATATTTATATACATGTGTATGCACATATACACGGACATATGCGTATACGAATACCTGTATACACCGCCATACACGTTCTGCATATCAAAAAACACCTCCACCCATTCCCCATCTCTCTATTCACACGAACATCCGTATACACTGCTTATAAGGTGTTCACTTCGTACTTTGTTTAGTAATAACTTTTATAATCTTTAGAACTCCGTATTTTATATTTATTATGCATTTTTCAAATAATATTTTACCATAATTTTGCTTTTATCATCTTACTATTATTATTGTGTATATGTCATGACTCTTTTGTTAATATATATCTTATATTTGTGTGAGCGTGTTTTTGCGTATATCGACGCAATAACATCAGTGTGTAACCGTAAAGATTTCCATTCGCAATTTACATATTTTGTTACTTTGAATTACGCCCCACTATGCTAAAAATGCAAACTCTATAATCTCAGTTATAATATGAATGCAAATCTATAAAATACGTACGGATCTCACACGGTGAAAGACCTGTTCAACAAAGACCGTTGATGGGCGGTATTTGATGTATGGTTGTAACATTAAAAGTGAAGTTAGTCAAAGTGTAATGTTAAATATTTATTCTAATATATTTGCTACCGCATTCATATCAGAGATTCCTCTCCCCCTCACCCTCCCCATTTTTTAAATATTAGGTGTTAAACTCCCACTGTTTTATAACACATCTTTTTAAGGTGCAAACATTCTTCGCCTTTTGACAAAAAACTGAATAATGATGATGATGATGATGATGATGACGACGACGACGACGATGAAGATTATGAAGATGATGACGATGATGATGATGATGATGATGAAGATCATGATGAGGATGATGATGACGACGACGACGACGACGATGTTGATATGATGAGGATGAAGACGACAGCGATGACGACGATAATGATAGGATCCATACATGGAGCGCTACGTGCGTTTCCACAGATCAAATGTCTCTTAAGATTCCATTCCATATTCCTGGGATGATTACACTGTAGTCTGTAGTATCCGTGGGCATTGAGTAGATCTTTGTGGATTCATTTCTTCAGGTGACATGGCATCCATAAGAATAATCTACCCGATGCTACATACTACACTGTAATCAACCCCGGATACGGATTGTGATCTTAAGAGACATGAGGTTTATGGAAACGCACGTAATGACACATTAAACTATTTATAAATCCCCTCAAAGGATTATATATATGTGTGTGTGTTTGCGTTCGTGTGGTACAAGATTTTTAAGATAATTTTTGAGTTTGTTTACGTCTCCTTTATTCAAGAACAGCTTGATGTATTCTTGAAAATCAAAAGCGGTTGAGATCATGAAGCTTAAATTTACAATTGAGAGAAAGTTTGCTACTCTCCTTTCTACCTCATGTATATGAATGAGTCTATAATGAGATGGTGCGCTCACATGGCCTTTGGCTTCACCTTGAATTGCTTTGACTTGCATTAGGTCTCGAAATCAAATCAGACATTTCCCATACATCTCGCTGCACTTAATGACACTCATTTCGTTCCATGTATCAAAGAAAGTTTCTTTCTGAAATTTTGAGGGACACATTGAGTACCCCTTAAATTTATCGAGAATTCAATGTCTCGTGTACTTTGTTGGGTAACATCATACATGACGCATATACTCTTTTGTGATGCATTGTCTCTCTGACTCCTTCTCTAACTGTATGCGTTCCATGCAAACAACAATGCCGCCTATGGCTAGTAATGTTTGCAAAACTGCTTTCATTTCTACGAACACCATTTACACTGATTTATTTTAGCAAATATATATGAATGTGTTTCTCTTTTTTTTTTAGGTTTTTGCTGTTGTCAGTATAGCTGATGGTATCGATCACGCTAGCGTTGTTGTCCACATAAAAACACATCATTTTTTCTTTGAAATGTCTTGCGGTAAAATATGTTCGTTTATTGTCTTTCCTGTTTGTTTCTTTATATATTTGTGTCCATTTACAAAATATACATATGACAGAGCATTGTCTCCATTTCTCGTGATCATTTTTTACTGAATAGAAACAAATTATTCTCTGGTCAAAATATATACTCTTCACCTAAAAATAAAAAAAAGGAGAAACAAAACAAAACAAAGCAAAAACGGAAAAGTAAAGCTAACAATTTTCTGTGGTTTGTTTACAAGACACGATATAGAAATATACGACCATTTGTTTAAAACACTCAACAAATTAGAGTTCCAAACGTTAACGAAGTATAAAGACATTTCAGCAGAGAAGAGAAAGATATACAATTATTTATGGTAGCAACAACAACAACAACAACAACAATAATAATAATAATAATAATAATAATAATAATAATAATAATAATAATAATAATAATAATAATAATAATAATATCCCTTATTGGCCAATAGGACCCAAGACATAATGGACAATATCAAAGGACGAAATGAAACACACAAATCAGATAGGGTTTCCATCAATCAAAGGGAAGCATTATAACATTAAAAGATATAACAAAGGATATATGAATAGAAGTTAGAAAAATAAGAAATATAAATAATTTTTTTCTAATAGCACGGCAATTCCTTCCGGGTAATTGAAGGTAATTACCCCGTAAAAGT
>NC_142936.1:4000863-4013363 GCF_046866305.1 Octopus bimaculoides
ATTAATCCCACGATACAATAGAGAGAGCAAAAAAATAAAAAACTGGAAGGAGACATTTCCTTATAACAAGCACGCTGACGTCATCAATGTCTTAAGTGGTTTATATATTTATGTATGACTTTGTTGTGTGTGTGTCTGTGCATGTATACATACATAAGTACAAATATATATATATATATATATATATATATATATATATATATATATATATATATATATATATATATATATATATATATATATATATATATATATATACATATATATATGGATGCACGTATACACTTGTGTGTGTGTGCGCCCGTCTATAATGTTGACACTATTCTCATTTAGTGGATAATTTCGTGATGTTATCACCACTCTCTTTAACCGTTAATGCAATTAATATAATTTTCTGTAGTTTTTCTTTTAATATTGGTGGGAATCTAACGAAAGGCTCCGCTCTCTCATTTCCTGCCTCTGCCTATTCCTCTCTCTCTCTCTCTCTTTCACTTTCCCTCTCTTTTTCGCGTCCTCATTTTTTTCTCTACGTTCATATGAGTTCATATTTTTACTTACAACCCAGCCCTGGTTGAGCAACACTATAATCAATTGTAGTATATGTATGTGTGTATGCATCTATGTATGTATGTATGTATGCATGCATGCATACATGTATGCATGTATGTATATAATATCTGTTTATGCATGCTTTTATGTTTGCATATATGTATTTATATATGTATGCATGTATGTAATATCTATATATATATATCCATGTCAGTATGTACAGACCTAGTTCGAGAAGTGCTTAATCATACAAAACTCAACCTACACTATGTGTAGAGGAACATTCGGATCGACCCTGACATCGGGTTTTGGTGCACGACCCTTAAATACTGCCTTCCTTCAATTTCCATACACAAAAAGTAATTGGTCACATGGCTTATTGCACCGTCTGCAGAAGTATGTTGTTCTTCACGTAGTTTAAAACAAAGCAATCCTTTTCTCTTTTCATACTATGGACTTAATCATTTCTTCTACTGAGAACGTTTAGTGATCTTGAGTACTTTTGCTACTGTACAGTAGAAAGTATCGGGCTATTTTGCAAAACTTTGCTGTAATACTAATGACACAATACATCAGTTGAAAACTTTCAGCAACACTGTCAACGAGTTGTATTCAAATGTTTGTTTTCACTCTTCATCAGCTTCGAAATATTCTGTTGTAAATGTTCGATTTTGTTCAACTGTCATTCTACTGGGATTACGTTGTGTATAAGAGGTTCCTTTACATCATCCACTATAGCAGATATTATTCGCATGAACCTATTATGAGCTACTATCATGTTATGGTGAATAGCAGCATTAAGCGCAGATAACTTCTTTCCTCTCTTCAGCAAATTACTCACGGTTAATCACTTATCAGACATTCAATTCCGGTTGGTTGAATGCCGCCTATTTTGAATAGAAATCCTCTGGTTTCGGCTTTGTTTATTGGTGCTTTTAAATGTTCTCCAAATTTCTAAAGTTTAAACATTCTAAAGTTATCTTGTTATATTACTCAGGTGCCATTGTCTGCACTAGTATTAGTTAAACTGTTGGTCGTAGCCTGATATGAATATATGCTTTTGACCTGTATCTTTCAGTAGAAAAAACGTATTCTGGTGGCTATACAACTTTGTCCATCTCCATTTTATTCTTCTTTTATCCGACCAAATATCTAATGCAACGTATTCATTCTGCTGGGGCCGATGATTGACAATAATCTAATGCAGCCTTGTAGTGATAATAGCTTCAAAACATATGTTCTATTCGGTCGGGTTTTACTCAGTGAAAAATAACTGGTACAGAACATGCTGAACTTTAACACCTTGTAAAGAGGCAGTTTGTTGTATGATTCCAGGCTTAATGGAGTCTTTTCCTGCAAGAAAATACATTGAGATATTTTCCAGTCTAAATAACATTATATCACATTATTCTATATTGTGATGGATGCAACAATTTATGAACCAAAGTGGGTTTTACAAAATACTCCGGCTAAATACTCGCTAGCGTCTTTTCATACACAAATACAGCCATCGCTGTGTCATATTCAGTACTCATATCGGTATCAAATTTCTCACAAAGACGGTAATGTTTCTAAAGGAGGTGGTGGATTAATTACATCGACTTCAGTGTTCAAACGGTACATATTTCATCAACCCAGAAAGGATGACAGACGAAGCCGAACTCGGCGGAATATAGATTTAGAAAGTAAAGAGCCAGAAAAATGCTGTTTCATCATTTTCTCCCATCGGTCGGTGGCTCACCCATCTCTAACCATCGCTCATACTAACCACAGTCGCTTCACAGATTTACGCATTAAATATGTAAGCCCTCCGACTGTAGGACTTGTGGTCAAGTTTAACTTGCCTCTGAAGCTTTGCTGTTTCCTATTTTCCTTCTTATTTGTTGTATAATACATTTATGTGGAGGTCAATGTTTAAATAAAATTCATACCGAAATATTTCTTGATTTAATCAATAATCTATGCTGTTGTCATCCAGATCATATTTATCATCCAAAAAGGAAGAAACGAGTTCTCTGTGCTAAAGAGATGAATAAGACTAAGATTTCTTAACAACAAAACAGCAGTTCAGCGAATCTAATATACGGCAACTACTCTTGAGATGTTGGTCAAATAAGTTTGAGGTTGAACCTGTCGTAAAACATTCTCAGACAATATTGGAATGTCTTGCATGGGGTAACGAGTGCTTTAAATGTAAGCAGGTTACTTTCTAGTCGTATGTAAACCTTTAAAATTGCTGAGGAATTTGAAGAAATTGGAGAGGAATATTCTGTAAGCATTTAGGAAATTGCCTTAACACTATTAAAATGCTCAACGCAAAACTTAGACTCATCAAAACTTCAGGAGTGATATGAAAAATCCAAAATTGTAATCTTTGATTAAAAGTGTTTGATTGATCATTAAAAAGTCCACATATATACCTTTTACGACGCAACGTGATGTAAGTGTTTTGGTTAAGGACACAACACGCTGCCAGTTCCATGAAACGAACACACGACCTGGAGATAGTGCATGCATTACCTTAACCACTGAGCTACCCGCCTTCATATGAGATGCGGCGAAATTAAAATTGAAATGAAAGAATTTTTTTTAGATTTCTTTTATTCCCCATCACCTAGTTATTTCTTTCGCTTTCTATATTTCATTCTCTTTCTAGGAAGTGTGATTCGACTAAATTGGATTTAAAAGCAGCGTATCATCAAATAAAAATGTGTTTTGTAATAAGAAAAGTTACTCTGATAAATAAACCAATCGATCTTCCTTTTGCATGAATATGTCTTCGATAAGTAATCCAAACTGTAGTTGATATGCTTCAGAGAACAGATGAACATGTTGCACGTGACACAATGTTATTTATGAAGATGATATATGTATTGGTGCTGTTGAAAATCTACATATCAAGGCAGATAAGGTCATAAAAAGGTTGGAATGATCAGGCACGGTGATCAATCTAACTGGGTTTGTGTTAGTGATTGATAAATTGCTTTTTTGTCAGATATAGACAAACAAAGAATGTATATCACCAGATCAGCGTTTGGTAGTGAGAACTATAGATGTAAAACCAACGAAGGATGCATCCCGGTTAGGATCTGTTTTCAGACCTGTACATTTTTACAGGAAATAGATTAATCATTATTCAGACAAAATACACCGCTGAATCACTTGGTGAACAGAAGGCGTTTGTGTATAGTAAACTGCCCAGAGAATCAAAGTCAGTGATTCAAATTTAAGATGTCGTAAACGACGTTATCTCAACCGATGGAAGTTAGAACACAATATCACGAATATGTTCTATAAAACGTACATACTCTACTCTATTTCTCAAAAGTATGAACCATTTCTGAAAAAGAAATGCTTAAATATTAAATCACATCTTTTGACGTTTGTATGGTGTATTCGAAAAATACAGCTTTTATAGTCTCGCTGATAACACAAGGGAACAATTTTGAACATGAGGTCTTTTCTACCCGATCTAGATAAAAATCAGCTGATTTCACACCACCAATCAGTTCCCTTATATCCTAGGCGTAGGAGTGGCTGTGTGGTTAAGAAGCTTACTCATCAACCACATGGTTCCGGATTCAGTCCCACTGCGTGGCACCTTGGGCAAGTGCCTTCTACTATAGCCTCGGGACGACCAAAGCCTTGTGAGTGGATTTGGTAGACGAAAACTGAAAGAAACCCATCGTATATATATATGTGTGTGTGTGTGTGTGTATTTGTGTGTGTCTGTCTTTTTGTCGCCCCACCATCACTTGACAACCGGTGTTGGTGTATTCACGTCCCCGTAAATTAGCGGCTCGGCAAAAGAGAACGATAGAATAAGTACTAGGCTTACAAAGAATAAGTCCTGGGGTCGATTTGTTCGACTAAAGGGCGAAGATGCTATTTCAAGATGGTATTTTGTGGAATGAAGAATGAATTACTTGCTTTAGCAAAATATTGGAGAACGTTTTGATAGATGAGCATTATAACTAACATTGGCGCTCGACGGCAACAAGGAATCTGTTAAAATTTGAGACTGTAACCAGACGACTTTTTTAAGATGACATCCGATAAACGCTCGAATTAAACCGGTATCACTTTATAATCATATTATGCGTGTTGCTCTAAAGATGTTCAACTAGATTTTACATCGGGAACTTAAGACTGCTATTAACATCTGATGTATCTTCCGAATGGTCAGAATTAATTAGAGTTACGAATAAACATTAAAAAAATAATAATGAATAGAAATGATCTTTAAGAAACCTTAGAGTCTGAAATTACTGTGGTTCATATGGAATGGTTCAATTAGCGTATATTTAAACCGTATACGTTTGAGTTACCGGGAATTCCTCGGTCAGTAACACTTATTCGTTACTCTATTTTAATGGGTAAGCAATTACGATCATGTTATCATTATGAGAGATATTGTTAACAGACAAAATGCAGAATTAGTCCCTCAAGCTTTGAATGATGTTCCAGACTCTATTACTAAAGATCGTAATTTGACAACTGATACAGAAACAGCATAAATGTTGCCAGGCACATTTCTAGAATATTGAAGGGAACAAAACCAATTTGTTTCCGTAAGATGTGATATCAGTATGCGAATATTATAACAGCTATTAAATGCATTTCACATTCTCATTCAGGAGATTTAAATTGGCTATCAACTCGATAAGAGAATTTGGCTTGGATCAAAAAAGACTTTAGATAAAATTCTTCATGACGCAACAGTGAAGATGATAGAAGTCTATTGTAGCCGAAGAAAAATGGTTCTGCAAATTCTTGTTCAATAACCTGCACAAATGACTTGTTTTATGGCGGTCAAATGTTTTTAGTGTACATTAGATCACTCCATCCAACAAATCGACGTTATCTGAAGAAGTGCACGGTGTACCAGACGTCAAGTGTTGACGTCATTGCATATCAACATGAGATGAAGTGCTTTGCTCGAGAACAGATGCATCAACAGGTCCAGGAATTGAAATTGCGGTATCCCGGTCGTGATCACAACATCTTAACCAATCGGTCATGTGTCCTCTACATGACACAACACTACATGATGACACTAAATAAGCTTAGCTTAAATGTTTTGGGTTTTCTATGACTTGGAGATTCAATTTTCAATATCATGATAACAAACTAGGAGATCAATTAAAAATTAAATGGATATATTCTGTATCGGCTTCCATCCAACTGTTTACCGTTTACCTAAGGTCATTTTGTTTCAAAACTCTAAAGGGTTCCCATCATAGTTTGAGTGCATGGGTGGGCGGAGATTTTGTTGCAGTTCAGTTAAAAATTGTCTGATAAACATGTCTCAAAAGCGAACAAATCTCTGGAGCAGCAAGAATTTGAGTGAACCAGATTGGAAATATCTCGCCATATCGCGGTTCACCTATCGGTTTATTATTTAAGCTTACGTTGATTCCCCTGTGGTGTTCTTTTGCATTTATAATAAAATAAATATATACAAATTATAAAATAATAAAAAAGTACAGTATGGTACTGTTTCTACTTCACGGATTTTCATCTATCGCGTGGGACCCTGGAACGTAACACCTGCGATAATCCCTGAAGTGTCCAGGTACATGGTGTTGATCATTGTTTACAAAGTTTAATTGAAGTGTTATGGGAACATGCAATGCTGTAAAATGGTGAAGTAATTTTCAGCTGTATTATTTCCATCAAGAAAAATGGTCCGTAAAATCTTGCTGATAACAACACTATAGTAACTTACCACTAAAATCAAGTGACATTTACTATTTATTTCTATGAGGGGTCCACTGTTCCAAGTCATACAAGCGCGATGATGAAAACGCTACATAAGACAATTGTCGCTTCATGCGAGAAAAATATGCTACTGAAACATTCGGCGCCGTGTCTGAGTTTTTCAAGCAATGTTGCTGGCTTAGCCACACGTGCTGCTTAATCCTTATAGCATTCTTGCGTCATGAACAGTTTATATAGAAATAGCATTCTTCTTTCTTGTGATTTTATAGCTGTTTGGCAGTTTACTTCTTGCACCAGAAAGCCTTGAAGAAAAGAAAATTATATTTACGTCTTGTAATTTTAATCCTCCCAAACACCGTATTCTTGATTTAGGTACGTTATGTACGTTACCAATGACTTGAAGCTTATTCAATGTCTACACTATCTTTTCATTTGGTTTATTCGGCCATTTTTGCTTTTGTATCTCTCTTCTAACAAACTAGTATGATTACGCATTTCTCAGCAAAACAATTTTGACACGTTCCTAGGCAGTGTAAAACACTTTTAAATTTGTGATCACAATATCTATGAACAAATAAACTACAAAAAGGTAAATCAAAGTGGTAGAAAACTTATTGCTTGCTTTTATTAAAAAGCATTTTCTTATTTTCTTTTACGTATGTCATATTTCTCTTATTCTATTTTTGGTATCAAATCTAGTTGTTACTATACTCCTATACTCAGCCATAGTCTTTTCTCTGTTTGTCTGTCTGTCTGTCTGTCTCTCTCTTTCTCTCTCTCCCACTATCTTACATACATAAACTCACTCACACAAATCTATATACGTTATATATATATATATATATATATATATATATATATATATATATATATATATATATATATATATATATATATATATATATATATATATATATATTCATGTATTTGGTCTTATATATATATGCTACAACTGTTTCTCTCTCTCTCTCTCCTCCTCCTCACCATCGGATTCTTCCTCACCGTCTCTACAGTGTTTATTTTTATATGGCCCAGCTGACCACATTGGAAAAATCGGGGCTTACGCCCCTCGACAAATACGTTAGGGAATTCCTCGCCAATATCTATTTTCTCTGGTGACTGTTCTAAAATTGACTGTTCTGCTTGTATTAGAAGGTAAACCTTTTGACCGGTCCAATAAGACTTTTCTGCGATGGTAGCCTGAAGGAGTGTTATATCATCTTCCTTTTTTGCCAGGACTGCCACCATCAACCACATAAGGTCTACTTGAAGTGGGACCCTTAGTATACGTATCTTTGACGTCCTCATTCCGATATATATTGGAATTAAAAGAACGTCCTCCGTTTCTAAAGATTTGACTGAGTGCATTTGTGCAGTCTCTATATCTTTTAATCGTATTTCGATAGTACCAAATTTCTTCCCTCTGGCTAGGTATGTGATATCCTGCCAGATGGGCTCCACCTCCAGCCGCCGACGCAAAACTTCTTTTTTGTTTATTTTCTTCTGTTTGAAGGCTTTTAACGTCAATATTCCTCTTTGAAACAGTACACATTAATGGCTGGGGGACTTCACTTTCAGAAGAATCCGAAATATCGCCAAATATTAAACTTTCGGTTGACGACTCTTCGCCGGACGAAGTTACACTTTTCGGCATCTTGCCAGCGATTAATGTTTCCCCCACAGGAGAAAACACACGATAGTTTTCGAATGAAGACTATTACACCAATAATTATAACAGGAACAATAATTATAACGGGAACAATAATTATAACAGGAAATAACACAAAAACAGTCAATAGAAACTTGCACTTACTATACAGACGCACTCCAATAATAATTACCAATAAATCCAAACTCACACAAACTAAATACCACTAAGCATTTCGCCCGGCGTACTAACGTTTCTGTCAGCTTGCCGCCTAGTCCATCATATATATTAATTTGCTTTGAATTTATCTGATTTTGTACTTGAAAAGATATAGAAAATAGAACGATGGGATGGTCTGAAGTTAATTGTCTTTGATCATGTGCCTGCTCAATCAAGTTGGACTTGAGCTAAGACAACAACATCAAGAAAAATAATGATACTATCTAGGATAGGCTATAACTGAAAATATTAAGTGGATGATTAAAGTGAAGAGCGAAACAGAATAGAGGTATATAGGAACGAACAAATGAGAAAATATATCTTAGAATTAAAACACACACACACACACACACACATATATATATATATATATATATATATATATATATATATATATATATATATATATATATATATATATATATATATATATATATATATATATATGTATAATACTAAATGTAGTAATATTCTGGTATTCGATTTATGTTGACCAAGAACCTTTCCTTACAATCATTGACGTTTTGGTTGAATGAAAGACACGCAAAAAATACTACGATAAACATAATATCATCGATATGAGACTTTAAATGAGAATTTTGTTCTATTGCTTCTGCAAATGGATAGGCAGAACAGAGAGAAAGAACAGAAGAATAAAATGAACGAATAGAGGAATCTATGAGATAATTAATTAAAGCATTGCAATCAATTAATGAACGATTGATTACTTTTGAAATATCGAACGTTGCTTCGAGATTTTCCCAAGAAATGCTTTCAATAACAGAACATTGTTAGGATTACCGCTTAAAAAGAAAACGAGGTCAACCGATATTCAATGGAATACGTACTTGTACGCTACGCACACACATACACACACATATGTATATAGATGTGAATGAGTGTATTTGTGAAAGCATATGCACATCACATTCTGTGATGTGTTTCCTTATCAGGACGCTTCCATGCATGTGTTTGTGTGTCTTCATGTACAACTTCAATTTTATAACCACATATTCTTTCCATCAATTGTGTTCTAAATGTCGTTATTTACACTCAGGAATACACAAACACACGCACGCACACACACACAAACTCGCGTAGAGACACGTCTACATATATAAAAGAAACACACACATACACAAATATATATATATATATAAAATTGTAATTTAGCAGAGATTCCCATTGCGATTACTTAGAATTTCGTAGACAGGTGTGTACATGTCTGTAAAACTCTGACAAATGGCTACGGGGGTCATAAACCTTTTTACTATATTATTTATAAAACTAGCATGACGTACTGGGATTCTTCTTCATTGTCAGTGCACCTGTATATCAGTGTAGTTGCTCGCACGCACGTATGTATATACGTATATATTCTTTTATATATATATATATATATATATATATATATATATATATATATATATATATATATATATATATATACATACATATATATAAAAGAATATATATATATATATATATATATATATATATATATGTATGTGTGTGTGTGTGTGTGTGTGTGTGTGTGTCTGTGTGTGTGTGTGTGCGTGTGCATATGTGGGCACAGAACGTCAGGATACGTGTACAACAAAAAATACGGAGTACGAGTACATGGAATATGAACTATTTTTTCGAACAACGAAAGACACAAATGGAAAACAAGACAAACAACATAAAGATCGTATTTCGAGCATATATATATATATATATATATATATATATATATATATATATATACATACATAAATGTGTGTATGTATGAGTGTGTGTGTGTGTATGTGTGTGTGTGTGCGTGTGTGTTATGTCATTATGCTTTTGTTGAGATTCGTCGACTGCTCGTGAAGATGCCTCAAATAAAAGAAATGGAAAGAATTCTTGTTAACTTATTTAAATGTGTAGTGAATTTTTGTTTTTATCTGCGATAAATGTGTCATGTGATTATTCATATTGTTGTCAGTGTTTAAGAGATGTCTATTCTTCTGTTACATATCAGTAGGTGGCTGTAGTTAGAGTTAATCACGTGGTTGATTGTACTGTCGATAACTTCCGTTTTTCCAATCAGTTATCAATAGGTTGTTCTTCCAGCCACGTGACCTATATCATTTCAAAAACGTCTTCAAACACACGAACAACCATGTCATAAATGATAACACACACACACACACACACACACGACCATCAGTATATAAATGTTTGAGACCAATAATAATACTACCATTAATAACACTACCATTAATAACACTACCATCTCCTTGTTTAGCTCCTCAGAAATAACATCCGCTGATACCACTCTCATCGAGCTACATCCTGCTCGAAAGACGTCATTAATTCTAAGACAGAACCACCATTGTGCCATATGGTGTTTCTTGAACAACTTCGGATCAGGCGGTGGCGATTTCTCTCCTGTCCGGTTCGAAGAAATTTCCACCCACACATACATAGATACACATATGTGTATATAAGCATTCCCGTACATAGATGTTCCCAGGTACATAAGCTTTGGTTGCGTTTGGAAAGGAGGACCGGTTAATCGGTTCCCATCGCTATATTTCCAGCAGTCCTGTTTATGATGGAGGAATTTATATAAAAGGATATTTCGTGAGCATAATAATAATAATAATAATAATAATAATAATAATAATAATAATAATAATGATGATGATGATGATGATGATAATAATAACAATAATAATAATGTCCAGACTTCTGTAACCTGCGATGAGATACTCCGTTATTTTCTGCCTATTGAGTAGTTAGAATCCTGCTGGCAGTGGGTAGTTGGAATCCTGCAGGCAGTAGGGAGGGGTAATTTTTGCTTTCGACGGGGTTCTTTTGGTTTCCCTCTACAAAATCTATTCAGAAGGCTTTGGTCGGCTCGAAGGTATAGAAAGAAACACATGCTCTAGGTGCCACGCAGTGTGACTGAACCGATATCCATGTGGTTCAGAAGCAAACGTCTTACAACACGGCCATGTCTGCGCCTATATCTCTATAAACAATACCATCGACCTGCAAACAAAGGTATTAAGTGTTTTCCCACACGATTAAGTACCATAGTCAGTGCTGTATTAACCATTAAGCAAAATAAGCCGGTGCTTAGGGCATCAAGGGAAGGAGGGGGCACCACAGAAATGGTAAATGGTTTACGGCACAAAAGAAATCACTTTAAACTTGCTAAAATAATATCCGGGATGCGTTTATCTCTACTAAGTATAGATGCAGATGTCTTACCTAAGATTAATTTTGAGGATCTGATCAAAGACTTTGCAATTCAAACAGTAGGATGAAACTTTTCAAATATAAATAAATTGGAAATATACAAAAATAAACATTATTTCCCCTTTTATTGTTTTGTTTCGGTTTAAAGAAAAAAACTATTTTATGGTTTATTATTCTTTACATTTTGAATTACATAATCTTTTATGGGGGCACCAAAAGCTTTTTTAAGTCCTTAGGGCCTCGATGGGTCTTAATCCGGTCCTCCTGACCATAGTACTCCATTGCTATATCAAAAATTATACTAGAGAATTTCCGGAGTCAATAAAATGTTATCATACTTTAAAATGGAATATTTCTTGCATGCATTAAAATTTTAATGTCATAATAAACCTTAATGTCGATAATAAACGTAACGAAATTTATGGAAGTTAAAACGTAAATATTCAACATTCTCTTCACACTAATGTGCTAGGTTTCGCTATAATGTATGTAGATAGAGACGATAACAGCACTCTTGGAGGATTATTCCTTTCTCAAATGCATTCATCTTAGGGAATAAAATACGATTTAACCGATGTATTCGATGTCAGCTTTGAGTTGTTTTACAATGCAAAGATATAGGATCTCGTTGGCCTATATACGGTAGACAAAATCAGAAATTTGACACTCTAAATATAGTGTTACAGAGAAGTTTATCTAACCGTATCACATTATGTCAGTGGGTGCTCGATAAATATAATATTCAGGAAATACATTAAGGTTTTTAAAAAATATAAGTCTGAAAATAAGGATTATTGTCAACATTAGAACCGTTAATTTCTGAAATGGCACCCTAAATTGAGTGCAATTATAAAATAAAATTTATAGTAAGCCGAAAGAAAAGATCCTTGCTGCAAAATGGTTTTAAAAAGCTAATCAAGAACGCAGCACGGAATTTTGTAAATGAACAGTTTGCGGGCTCAAAGCGACGAAAATATTTTGGCAAATTAAATTTAAATGTTGAAGTGAATCTAACGGTTTTTGTGTGTTTTAAATGGCTTATAAACACCTTCCACGATGCAACTGTTTTCGTTCCAGCACACGATCTCAGATCAGATCACTTGCTATGCAAGTACACCCATATATATATATATAT
>NC_142936.1:4023363-4025863 GCF_046866305.1 Octopus bimaculoides
GCTGGATTTTCCGCATTTTATTTACTCTTTGGTCTAATGCTTTTTGTGTGAAGTTTGGTCTTTGTTAATATTATTTTCATTGATTTGCGTTGTCTTTTGGTTTTAATGACTGTATGTGCTTGAATAATTTGCTTCATTCGGGAGTTCTTTGTCAATGCTGCTATGTTTTTAATATAATGCTGTACGCGTCATTAATCTTGGCGTTGTGGTTGGAAATATAAGGCAAAACTTACAACTCTAGTATGTTTTTGGTTTTGTTTGCCTTAGTGCCTGGACATTAACTTTCTTGGCTCGTTGCATTTCTTGTTCCCCAAATGGGAGTTGATTGTGGCTATGTTCCATGATGTATTTTGTGAACACATACACCCTCACTCACTCACACACACACACTTACACACATATATATTTATATATACAGGCTGCGATGGGTAAATTGTCACCGTTTTATATTTTTAATTTCGCGTAAGCACATTGTTTTTGGTTTTGTCGACTACAGAGTATAGTAGGGTCAGTTGAGCACCGTCTTTGAGAAGAACAGCACCATGACTCAAATCACTCTGCCAGTAATTTGGAAACAACATGTCCTGCTTGGCATTCGCGCCGGAAGCTCCAATACGAACATTTCAGAGTGTTTAGGTGTTAATCTGAGGACGGTGCAATAGATTCGGAAAGAGTTAAATAGTCTAATTGTGATTACGAAAGCACGGCAGCTCAGAAAACTCACTCTAATCATTCTGATAAGAAAAGAATACCTGAATTTGTTGCTGAAATCCAGGCCATAATTGGCAATGATCCCTCCAAGTCAATCACGTCCATCGTCTGGGACATGAGAGTGTTTGAGTTCCTTATCAGGCAGGTAGGGCATGAAGATATTCTATATTCCTATATATATAAGATTAGAAAGGGCCAATTTTTGTCCCAAGCCATCAAGGACAAGAGGAAAGACCGCGCTACGAAGCTTTTGAACAGAACAAGCTCAAGCATCCCCTCCAATCGAACAACTGGGTTTTTCTCAGACGAGAAAAATTCTGCCAGGATCAGATGGTGAACACACTGAACAACCGTTGGTTGGCCGTGTCACCAAAACATGATATTGTTATGTAATTTTGGTACATATATCTGTTAAACTGAGGTATCAATGTTACTTTCATTTTTGTGTAATTTAGACGACGATTTATTCGTCACACTCACACAAACTATATATATATATATATATATATATATATATATATATATATACATATAAAGAAACCCCACCAAAAAATGGATCAAGAACGTAACAGGCAACAACAGAACATTCGGGCCGTTAGACGATACAAACAAGGACAGGAAAAAGCAAGGACGGGTCATTCGGAGCTTCCTATCCTCAGTCGAGTTCCAGATCGTCTTTCCAGTTTCGGCCGGTTACACTCGGAACTGCTCCAATCTGGCCGGACACAATATATAATAATAATAATAATAATAATAATAATAATAATAATAATAATAATAATAATAATAATAATAATAATAATAATGATAATCCATCGATTGAACTTATTTGTAGCTTATGATGTTTATAAATGCCATCCATGGATAACTATTGTTATTACTATATATACATATACATATATATGTGTGTGTTTGTGTGTGTGTGTGTGTGTGTGTGTGTATAGCTAGCTAAATAAATAGGTATGTATGTGTGTTGTGTGTGTGCTGTGTGTGCGTGTGAGTGGTGGTGGTGTGTGTGTGTGTATGTGTGTATGCGGTGTATGTATGTATATATTGTGCGTGTGTAATATAAGTTAGTAAAGAAAATAGCCTATATATTTTTGGTGTAAATTTAATAAGTCCGAGCGCTCCTTAAGTCCTTTTTTCCGTCTCCATTTTCAGCACATTTTTTATTGCTTACAGCCTGCTTTATTCATTTATTTAATTTTCTTCTCCTCGAAACTTGCTTTCTATTTTACTTTCCTCTCAAGTTATTTGCCAACAACTAACTTCTCGCAACTCACCTACTCTTTACAATTGCTCTCGAGTTACTTTCCAACCCCTCTACTCTCTCTCTCTGTCTCTCTCTCTCTCTCTCTCTCTCTCTCTCTCTTTCTCTCTCTCTCTCTCTCTCTCTCTCTCTTTCTCTCTCTCTCCTACCAGTACCTCGTCTCTATATAAATTAAAATAAATCAAATCATATGACCTTCTTATTCATTGTTTGCTTTCAGCATTTTCGCTTTAGCATTCATTAAACGCTTTAAACTTACAGTTCTTCATCCCACATAATAGGCATCCAACTTTTTTTAAATCACGTCTCTAGCCCTTACATTTCTTTATCTTTATTTGTAGAACTGCTAAGTCAAATGGAAGCAAACAAACCACCATCGGTTGTCAAATAGCGGTGGCTGTGAACAAAAGCAAACACGGGTGCAACCACGGACACACTCTCACCTTCTCTCTCTCTCACAGATTTTCTCTCTCTCTCTCACACATTCTCTCTCTCTGTGTCTCTCTCTCTCTCTCTCTC
>NC_142936.1:4030863-4035863 GCF_046866305.1 Octopus bimaculoides
GGCTGGAGTTTGGCCAAGATTCTAAAACGCTGTAAAATTACAAGCCAGTCTGACAACATCACTATCAATAACCCGACTACTTCTCCAATATCCGGTAAATAATATTGAATATAGCTAAGGATGGCCGACAACTCGTTCTATGACGATGATTGTAATAAGAAACACATATCCAGCGAATATTACACTAGAATGAACAATATGTAGGAGTCGGTGCTCTTCATATGCAATAAAACAATAGCCCTTTCATGTCTGCGCTGTACCAGCAGTAATACTAATTTTGGGGCACGAAAACAGTATAGGCACTTCTAGGAAAACGTGTGATATGCTAGAAATAGCAGTCACATTTCGCTCGAATCACATTCGTTCATGTTGAAATATGAAGAGCATATTGAATAATGTAATTCCAGATATATAATGTTTACATACGAATGCGTAATGATAGTTTGAAATGTTTTTCATCATAGGTCTGCTTGAGATGAATTGAGCCACATACCAACAAGCAACTACATGCTCAGTCACATCGACAGAAAGAAAAAAAGATAGAGAGGGAGAGAGAGAGAGAAAACATTAAAAAAAGCATTAAAACGAGAGAAACATTAAAATGCTGGATATCAAGTCAACGTCGAATCTGCGACGCCAAATTGGTGGCACCTAAACTGCTATGCCAAAACGTCTCATATCTCAGAAATTTCCACATCTTTGACGAAATGATCATAGCTGTAACTCTCTTGTTCATAGATTTACTCATTTAAAATTCCTGACATTAAACAATAATAACCACATCAATAGGCGGTGGAGCTTTGCCTGATCATTCGTGGGAAGAAATAACAGCAAAATATTTTGAAAAAAGATGAGAACTTTATACGATCTTCCATACATTATGCACAACAAAGAGGAATAAACGGTTCTGAAACGTCTTGATTATTGGTATGTTCTGTCGAGCTGAAATCTATACTAAATATAAACAAATATTGCTCGTTCGAGTAATATTGGCTGAGAGCAATCAGATTGTTATTTTAGTTGCAAATAGAAAAGATGACATTGCTGCTGCAATATAAGAGAAAGAAGACAGATCTGACGGGTGATGAGCAGTGATATCACTAGTTGTTTTATGATCAGGAATAGCTCGGGTAAAATATCCTGGTTTCCTAGTCTGTTGTTATATGGAGTGAATCTCTATATTATTGGGCACACCCAAAGATTCCAAAGGAATTCAAGAAAGAAATGGAGTCCACTTTGTGTTTCGATTACCATGATGATAATATCTACTCTTGAAGTAATTTGCTGTGAGTTCCTCAAAATTCTTTCGATATCATCAGGTGGGGTAAATGTTTTGTATAATAAAACGCTTTAGGAGTGAAACAACCACTTAAGCGGACAAACTGAGAGGTTCCTGCCGTTACAAGGTTTTATACTTTGAAGTAGGAGCTATGGGGATACAAGTTTTAACTTGCACAATGTTATCTTGACAAGAATGGCAAACTTCAATGTTGTAATCGTTGAAATGATTTTTATATGTTGTGGGTAGATGTGAAATGTTCCTTAATTACGAGCAGAAAGTTTCTGGCTTCATTATTTAAACATATATAGAAAGGCAAATTAACCAGGATACCTTATTCTTCTTCGTTTTATATAACGTGACGTATTTTCTTCGCATAAGCTGGATGTTTTCGATATTTTGAATAAAAGCAGGAAATTGTTAAAATTACCTTCGCTTAAATATAGATCGGAAATGCGCCTTCATGCGCCAGCTGCAAGACAGACAGCTACATAGAAGCCTAAGTACGTAGCTAGCTATGTATCTACCAGACAGACAGATAAATAGATAGATAGATAGATAGATAGATAGATAGATAGATAGATAGATAGATAGATAGATAGATAGATAGATACGCGTGGTTGTAGGCATGTATATGTATATGTATCTCCCGCTGATGTATATTGGCTAAGAATTTAAATATTAGTGAACAATCGCTGTTCTTCAAACGATGTTTCTTGCACTGAATTACACTCCATTACAAACTTGTAATTATAACGTTATAGATCACATCTGTGATGTAAATTAGATTATAACATCATGCACTTAGTTCCCTGAATAGAGGGTACTGGGGAATTTTCTCTGCAACAGTGGACGAATACCTGCACCGTTAGATGTCCAGCAGATTTGATTATCACTTCGAGATTATAAAATATGGAGAAAGCAACGCAGAATGAAGCTCGTTTTTTTTTTTTCTCTCTCACTTCTGTTTCTTTTCTTTTTTCTTAAGATTTATAATTTAATATCCTTGTAAGGTACGCATGCAAGAAAAAAGATAGATATCAACACTTACACATTTACTTCTCTTGGAATATTCTCATGCATCCTCGATATTTTGCGCGGTTTATTTGTACCGTGTTGTTGAAATATTTTGAAATATTTTGATTATTGGCTCATGCAGAACCTATATTTCTGGCTTGTTCCAATTCTTAATATCCAAACTTTTCGCTTCTTCTCGTACAACGGATCAGTTTTCTGGACCAAAATTTTATTGAACAAACTGATTCTATCCATAATCATCCGTTTGTAATTTTCGTGATATTCTTTTCAGAAGTGTTGGATTCCCTATATTCTGATACCATTTACAGAGCAGGATGACATTTAAAGGAAATTAGACTGTCATGTGTTGCAGATGCGGTTATGCTACGTAGCGGTCGCTTCCTCGTTGATCCGAGATGCACTTCGTTGTTTAACTACGGAACTTAATATCTCAGAAAAGATACGACTACTGCTCTGATTAATAAATACCAGTCTTTTAAAAGAACTTTTCTAAATGTTCAGCATATAAGACGGCTGAAACAATCAACCAAATATGTTTATATGAGCACGAACATGAGTTAAGATATACATAAGAGCGCGAACGCGCGCACACGCAAGCACACACACACACACGGACGCACACACACACATACATGCAATCGCTAGCGTGCGTGCATGCAAATGTACACACACCCACACACACACACACACATATATATATATATATATATATATATATATATATATATATATATATATATATATATACATAAAGAGAGAGAGAAAGTATCATGTACATACACACACACACACACACATATATATATATATATATATATATATATATATATATATATATATATATATATACAGATTATAAAGATATATATATTTATTTGAGTGGGTATTTGTGTATATACAGTTAGTAGATGTTATCTGAATTTTAATGGAAGAATTTCGATTCTACGTTGAAGCCTAGCTCTTTGAAGAATTAAGCAAAAGATACTAAATTCCTATACACAAACAGCTCTATGTGCGTGCATAGGTACAGATAGTTATCCATGCGTGTGTGTGAGCGCGACTACTCCTAAGTACTTTTAGATATGCATTTATATAGAAAGAACAGATAAATAGAATCGATAATATATTGCCATCAACACACACGCACAAACACGGGTGTATGTATGTGTATCAATATATGTTTTTATGTCGAGTAATAAGCTTTTCTACTATAAGCACAAGGCCTGGAGTTTTTGAGGAGTGGGCAAGTGGATTTCTTTGACTCCGGTGATCAACTGGTATTCATTTTATCAACCCTAAAAGCATGAAATGCAAAGTCGACGTCGGCGGAATTTGAACTCAGAACGTAAAGTAAAGCCGGAAAAATTACTGCTAAGCATTACGTCTGGCGTACCATCTGTTGATTGATAATAAACTTTTAGCATTAAGCCGGTAAATCACTCAAAACATTTGTAGATTGCTTATTTATTGTATTTTTACCGGAAGAGGTTTGACTATGACTTCGAAGTTCCGGCATGCTTGTCTTCACTGGCGTGTCTGACGAAAACAAAGTGGCCGAAACTTCGAAGACATGGTCACAAACTTTTTGTAAAAGCCGTGTTTATGTATGTGTTTGTGTAAACATATATATGTAGATATATTTGAGAGAGAGAGAGAGAAAGAGAGGGGGTGCGAAATGAGAGAGGGAAAGAGATCTACAGAATACTTCTGCGCTGTTACCCTTAGTATAGTAACAATGGTGAGCAAGAGGAATGATGCTGAACAGCCAAATAAAGAATTCCATCGTGTTTTTTTTTAACATCTTTTCTTGACCTCGTCGTAGAAATTATACCGTTTTAAATAAGAAAAGCACAAATTACATAATTAATGACCTGTAGGAACATCGTACTTCGTTACGCAACCCCATAATGCACTACCAATTATATTAAACGTTTTTATAAGTCAGCACTCACAAGGCATTTGCCAGTCTGGGCCTATATTAGAAGATATTTGCCGAAGTTGCCACGCTGTGTGGTGTGGTTGAACCCGAAATCTCATTACTGCAAAGTTAGCTTCTTAGCGACACAGCCACGCCTAGGACCAGGTGTAACAATGCTCAGCTAGTAATTTGTCTTCATTTTCCTTCTTTTATTTCCCACCTTCATTCTTTTCCAATTTCGTTTCGTTTCTTTCATTTGGCTTAAATTTCTTTCGTTTTGTTTCTTCCTCTTTCGTTTCCATCTCCTTCTCCACACTCTTTCTCTTCATTCTCCTTCTTCGTCGACGTTCCTCCGCGTTGGACAAAACGTTTTGACATACTTAATTACAGCCCCTTGAATTCAAAATTCAAATCTCACCGAGGTCACTTTTGTCTTTTATCCCTCGTGGGGTTTATAAACTAACACACCAGTCAAGTACTAGGATTAATATTACCGACTGATTACTTCCTCTCAACATTCCCGACGAAGTGCCAATTTTAGAAATCATATTTATCTCTTTATTGCCCACAGGGGGCTAAACATAGTGGGGATAAGCAAGGAGAGACAAAGGGATTAAGTCGATTACATCGACCCCATTGCGTAACTGGTACTTATTTAATCGACCCCGAAAGGATGAAAGGCAAAGTCGACCTCAGCAGCAGACGATATACCGCTAAGCATTTCGCCTGGCGCGCTAACGATTCTGCCAGCTCACCACCCTAATT